>NC_046626.1:960441-1012025 GCF_900324465.2 Anabas testudineus
AAAAGATATATAAATCAACCATATCAAAATTGACTGCACATTTAAATTTCTACAACGTTATGACACGTTTCCGTGCTAGTCAAAAAAGCCTATTAGCTCAATGCTAATGCATAATGGAACTCTCCATCAACACGCTAACAGAGATTAACATCAGTAGTGATGTTATACAGTAGTGAGGGCTAAACCACCCTAAGGATGAAATCCTAGAACTGCCCCCTGTCACTTTCTATGTCCTCTTCAGGTCTGACCTCCCAGCTTCCCACCACAGCAGCTGGAGGCTGGTCTGCAGCAGCCCTCGAAGACTTTGCCCTGTTCCAGAGGAAATGGTTTGAGGTGGCTTTTGTGATGGAGGAGCGGCGACACTGTGACCTCCCAGCTTTCCTCCTGCCCTGGCTGCCCAGCCGGCCGGCCTCCTACGCAAGTAGGCACAGCTCGTTCAGCCGCAGCTTTGGAGGACGCAGCCAGGCCGCCGCACTGCTAGGTACACCCAGCCCGAACCTCCTAGCTCAGCCCACACCACAGAGGAGTCATGGCCTCACATCTGAGTCTACTTCAGGAGAGTGTCTGGGTCCAGTATTTACATGTCACAGAGAGCACAGAGGGTGCATTTGTTTTAGGGCTCAGATATTCCAATTGGTTCTCCTGATGATATCCAGTCCTCATAAAACCTGGGAGGATACTGAGCACCCTCTAGTGAGCCCCCATGCTTTCATACAACACTGATCCACCTCCACTGGCTCTTTGTTTTCAGTTTGTTCCAAGTTATCAGAAAGTCAGTTTAGTGACACATAGGCATTGGCCCAGCAATTCATAGAGTTCAGGAGGAAACACAGAGACAGATAAAATTATACTCAAGTCAGGATTATACAGTATGTAGAAGATATGTAATTCTATTTCTTTGTTTGGAGCTGTGTCATGAGGTGGCCCAAAAACCTTTTTTGTGAAGGTTGCAGCTCTGTTGTCAGATTAGTGAAGATATGTTCTTAGATGACACATGTTTGCACAGTGATATGTGGTGTGCAACATTTAAAACACTAAATTGAAAATAATGAGCCGCACATGCATAACACCATCCCAACTGTAGTTTTCATCTCACTCCTACTGTGCCATTCTTACCATCACCATAACAGATTCATGTAACGTTCACAACACTGTCTGTTACTGTCACCATCTTGAATTCTGTGTGACACTGATTCTGGACTCGGCTCTCGTGACAGGGACTTAGATATGCAGTGAAGAGCTGGTGGTGGTGTGTTTCCAAGTGTGTAAAGCATGCAGGGTGTATGTAGATGCAGTTTTATTAATTCATCCCCACGTGCTTGTGTTGCCACACACTGAAGAAGATGATCCAATGATGCAATCAAATTTTTTTCACATCTGCTGTCCAATCAGTGCATGTTGTGTAGTTAGCTCGTAGCTAATGTATGACCAATGGTAGTTGGTGTGCATTCTGTGGTGTTAGTGGCTGTGAACAGTAGTGCTGTGGTGTGCACCGTCCTCATCTGTCACTCTGCTTCTGGCTTTTCCAACACAAGGCGCTACTACAGAGTTTCTGCTTTGGCTTGAATCTGGCTTCACATCACTGCTATAAGCGTTGTCACCTCAGCTTCCACTTTTAAAGCAGGTTTACTTTGCTAATTTCCTGTGTGCTGTCGGACTGTGTAAACTGGTTTGCCAGATCCCCAGAGGTTCATTTTACAGTTGTAAAATTAAGTTGAGAAAAACTTGGCTTTAACAGCAAATCCAAGCTCAAATGATAAAGGCTAAATGTATATAAAGCACAACTAAAAACAAACCTTTTATGTAACCATTTCCATTTTCTGAGTATGCTTTTGGCCGTTTTCCTTAACATATTGATAGTTACTGGTGCTGATTGACTTTATTAACTTTAACAAGTCTATAAAAAACAATTCTTTCAACAAGTCCATCCACAACTCTTTCTAACACCTGCCTGTCCATCATGCCATCCATGTCTCCTTTTGCTTCTTTGCTCTCCGTCTCTCTGTCTATGCCCCTGCTCCCAAACTTCCCAGCTGCTACAGTCCCTGAGCAGAAGACGGTCACCCTGGATGTGGATGTTAACAACCGCAGCGACAGAAACTGAATGGTGTAGCTGTTATTACCACGGAAACTTCTCTCTCAACGCTGCTTTGAGATCAAGCTGCACTGGATGGCCGTCACTGCCGCGGTGCTCTTTGAGATGGTAACTGGAAGCTCTAGTCCACCAGGTCACACCTCATTCTTCACATGTGAAGAGAAGCAAATGCAAAATAGATCAGATCCCTGTCAGGTCCAACCAGTCCACACAATTACTTTGATTTTGAATATTTATATGTTGGAAACACAAAGGACTGATGTGGAATACAAACAGCACTTGGGTCATGTGTTGTACTGTTGCCCTAGCTGTTAATACGTACTGAGTAAAGGAATCTTTTCAAACACACCAAATATTCTCAGTATGCCAGTAACACAGCTTTTTTTAAACAAGGAAATGATAATAAGAAGAACTGTTTTGGGTTTTGTTACAGCCAGTGACAAAGAAAATATTGAGGAAATAGAAACTAAGTTCTAAGTATCATCAAATCCTAGAAGTGAATCTCAAAGAATCAGGATATCACATAAAGTAACTAATGATGGTAAACACACTGTGAGATCATCCACAGACACGCGGCGGGGTGGGTCAGGCCTACTGACGGCAGCACGACACAGCATGGTCACACTGCCTTAATTAATAATGCTAAAAATGACCAACTTAATCATACAAAATATTATTTTAAGCACTGAGACTTTGGATAGAAGTGATTGTTCTAAGTGGAAAAAAAGACTTATTAGTATTAGAAAATTGAATGTGTCTACTGTCTAAAATGTGAAAACTCAGTATTTCTATACCTCGCAGATTGCAGATTTTTAATGTCACCATACGTACATTACACACACTGTCTGGCCTAAAACAAGCCACACATTCTCAGATTTCTTGAATCAACTTTCACTTTTGTTAGAGCATGCATTCCAAACTCCAATAAGTTTATAATTGACAGTAATTGATAGAAAACCTGGTTATGCAGTATATTCAGGCCTCATTGTGTTGCTGCTGTTTATATCTGTTTACTTAGTGGAATCTAAGTGAGGACTTCTTTTATTGGTCAGACACTGTATATGTAAGTATAGTGTATTATGTGTATCATATAGTGTATTTTATAACATAAAAATCACTATTAGTTCTGAGCATGTGCTAATTAGTTGTTATATGCCAGGTTCAAGGTTGGCACAGGAAAGCCGCCTCCTGTGGCTTCCTGCTGGTTCCTGTGCTAGAGGTTCCTTTCGCTCTGACCTCTTACCTGTACGGAGACCCCCTGAGAGCCCAGCTCTTCATCCCTTTAAACATCCACTGTCTGCTGAAGAATGGCAACGACAACCTGTTTGAAGGTACAGAAGTCGTCTGAGCGCTGTGTTCAACTGTGTGCACTATGTTTTGTAGCTCAACATCCGTTTCCATGTGTCAAACAGGTTTCGAACCAGAGACGTACTGGGACAGGATGCAGCTGTTTCAGGAGGCCATACTGTACAGGTTGTTGCTGTTTTGTGGTTTACCTAACTAAAAGTAATGTATGAAGTTCTGTTTGTCTGTTCCTTGCTGCCTCCCTTTCATTGTTTCTAAGATAACTGAGTCATAAAACTACAAAGACAAAAACAAACCAAAACACGATTGTAGCTATACAGTGCTATCATTCATTGATGCAGCTAGATAAGTGACAGCTAAGCAACTACAGCATTATAGACATTTTGTTCCTTAAAAGCTCCAGATGTCTCTCTGTGGACTCAGGAAAGCACTCATTTAAAGATTACAGTTTGACAAAGCATTTTTACCAAATTTGTTATCTCTAAATGATGTAAAAATGTCTAAATGCTGTTCTCTGTCTTCCAGATTCGGCTTTGTGCATGACAAGTTTTCTGCTTCTGCTTTTAATTTCCCCTCTGAGAACAAGCCCCAGTACATTCACGTAACAGGTTTGTCACCTCACAACATAAAAGCAGAAAAAATGCCTTTTGGTGACCAGACTATGTGAAGCATCCTGCATGGCTTCTCTTCCTCCAGGCACTGTGTTCCTGCAGCTGCCGTTTTCTAAAAGGAAGTACCCCAGTGGGCAGCAGCGCCGTCGCAGAAACTCCACCACATCCAACAGCCAGGGGCCGTTTGGCGCTGAGGAGCGGGTTGGTTACTACTGGCCTACAACACTATGCTGACCAAAGCCTGGAGGACGGGAGTGCTGGGGGATGAGCGACTCGGTGATCGCCTGCTCAGAGACTTCACTGACTTTTGCGCCAACAAGGAAAACAGACTGCTCAACTTCTGGGACAGCTGCCAGGAGAAAATGAATGCTAGCACTCCCTGACAGGAGAAGCAAAAACTGGAAGAAAACTAATGTGAAAGAAGAGAAACAAGGACTGTGAAAAGATTATGAGAACAGTTTTTTCATTTTCACTATTCATTATTATTGTTATTCACATAATCCAATAAATTCTGCTGTATGGAGTCGTAAAACTGACAAAAAGCTGTAATAGTTTACATCCTAAAATATTACACGTTATGTAAAATGGAGTGTTTAATTACAATTTACACAAAGTATAAAGCTTTATAGTTTTGACATAGAATCATTTGACCCATTATTAATGAATACATTAATACTTACACCCATTCTTTTACTAGTTCCCAGTTCCAAATGAACTTTTTCCTCGTTGATGTTCAGCAACAGAGTGTGAACGCTGAACACCAACATTTCTTCATAAAACTGCACCCAGGCTGTTTTATTATTTCATTATGCATACGTTTGTGTTTTAACTAATGCTAACCAAGTTATCGAATTCATTCTACTGAGAATTTTTTGTTTGACGTTACAGGACAAAGCCATTTATTTCACACATCTGCAACATGTATTCGATGACACAATCAAGTTCAAGACTAATGAAGGAAAGACTCGAGCATCATTTTGCGTTTGAGTTGTGCAACTGTGGTTTTCACAGGCTGTAACATGCATGATGGGATTATTGGAAGAAAGATTTTTGCCATGGACACTGATTATTTTGTTCAACTGAATTTTCAAGAGCACCGTGTAATGAATAGTTTTTATTACATACTAGTTTTTGTAGTTTTATGAGTTAGTGCGTCATCATTTCTCAGACAGCTGATGCTAGCTAGCTGAGAAATGATGTCGGTATTATTGAAAGTTAATTTAGCTTTTTTAAAGTGATCAGACGTTAAAGGAGAACTATAAAGCTTTGCATCTGAATTTACTGCATCCTAATCCTTTGACTAACAATCTTATTTAGCCTCATGTGTTTTTTATTTTCAAGCCTTCACTACATTTTGACAGTTTCAGGGCTCCATACTTGAGCAGATTAACCGGTCACCAGCTGGTCCCACTGACTCCTCGATGATTGACCCTCTGATGTTTTTACAGTATTCAAGGCTCACTTTTCTGGTTAGAAATGTAACTTATAAATGTCATGTAAGGACAGATATTCTACTTCAGCACTGTGGTCCTTTAATTCTTCATTTCCACAATATAAATATTTCAGCCTGTACACTTGTACTTTTCTTGTTCATGACAGGCAAACAGGAAACACACAAACAATGAGCTATTTGTCTGCCGGTGAAGCACCTGCTGGTTTCAGACTTCCTTGTGGTTTTCATATCATATTCACCCAACACTCTTTATTTGATGCAGTTGAACTGACACTTCTTCAGACTCTGGGTCTTGTCTGATAATTCACTGTTGCTGTGATTTAAGGCTAAATTACTTTACTGTACAATCGATGATCATAAAAGGACTGAAAGCTTATCTCAATTGTAACCAACCATGAACACTACATAATCTCACAAGGTCCATTTAGTAGCTGCTCTGGAGCTTTTGATCCTTTCAAATCTTACTCAACAGAATGCCAAGATTATGTTGTAACCTTGGTTCTCTGAGTGAAGAGACTATTTCTCCCCTCTGTTACATATTTTATCACTAAGAGCTGTAGAGAATGTCTCCAATGATTGAGCATGCCAGGGTTACACTCTAAACCCTATATTAAAGAGTACGAAAGAGTCTCTTAATGATAGAGAACCGAGTTTGTTGTTATGAAAATGCTCCTTTTTTTTTTTTTCATCTCAACACTAAAAAGAGTTCTCATCCATGATCTTAAAATAATTTTAGTCACTTTTTTCTCCTCATGATGGGACCTTGTGACCGTTCTATAATTGGAGTAAATGGCAAAGTTACAAAGTGAAGTCAAGACTGACACTTTTCCAGCTGCACCTCATGAAACTTATTTAATAAGTGTTCTTATAAAACAACAACATCACACTTAGAATCAAATAGGTAATCAGAGCAACAACATATGAAAGGACATAAAAAAACATCAGTTGAACAAAAGTCTCCTTTTGTACTGAACTGGAAGTGAACTGTCAATGCTCTCCTAATTTAACAGCATGATTCCCTTACAGAATATTCACATATGTAAATACACATATTATAGTTTGATCCCTTTAAAAGTAAATTTAATTCTGCTATTCAAATGCCTTTTGATCATAAAATAGATTTGTTTATTTCATGTGGTCTGATTATAAAAAGGTAAAACTATGTACAATGATTGAAAGAGAAAAATTGACATAACAAATGAAAGATGTCAATAAGGGTCTTTGTCTAAATGATCCACATCAAAGTTATCCCAGTACAGGTTTTAAATCTACTTCAGCAGCTCTTTATTCAGAGAGCACGATGGTGAGTGACTCAGCAGCCAGTGACGTGACGGCCTCTCACTCAGCTGTCAAATATGGAGCTTGTTGTATTTGCTCCTGCAGTAACATTCTAGGGAACTTCTTCCTCTTTAAGTGCCATGTGCGCATTGCAGCAAATTCTTCATTCTCCTTTTCCTTTACACAGTCAGTGGATTCCAGGGTTTAGTTTGACAGGTCCACTGACAGTGAATGTAGTTGACGCTCTATTTAAAAAAAACTTCTTTGGTGTTTCTGAGCTGATTCACTTCAACCCACCACAGACTGTCTCATATTTTTACCTGTGATGTCCCTCATCGGATGCTGTGAACCAGCAGGATGTCCAGTGTGTTCCCTTTTGTACTGCTCTGCTCTAAAATAGAGTTTAGCTAAAGCCTGGACCCTGCTTCAGCTAGTTAGTTAGTTAGCTCCTTATGTCTACCCGTAAATCAAATCAACCATGGAATTATATATATATATATATATATGTAGCTGTTCAGAAATCTGAATGTGTGTGTAAATCTCTATTTAAGTACAGTGACTTCAGAAGCAACAGGGATTTTTTCCATGGTGGAAAATGGTACTGGAGGTTAGGGCAGGCATTATCTGGCCAGATGAATCACATGCACCAGGGCACAATTTAATCTGACACTTTATGACTATTCTACCTATAAAGTCAAGCCAATATAGTCTGCCGTCCATGACTGTGCTGACTGTCGATCACTACAATAGCATGAATCTCCAGTCCAAGCTCTTTCTGCTCCAGACTGTGAATGGCCACAATTGTCAGTTGCTACAACCCTAAAACAGCCGTCCTTCTCACTTCCTGCGGTTGCCTGGTAGGTGCATTTCCTTGAATCTTGAATAGAACCAAAAGTGAAAGCTCTTCCTGTCCAGATGAGACTTGTCCAGAGTGCTTGGGGGTTTCTGTCGTACTTCCCCGGATCAGTTTGATGGAATGCGAGGGCGGGGTTGCTAGTTGACTCTGGCTGCTTCAGCAGAGACTTGCAAACCACCTACATGTAGACGCAATGAGACCGTCACAAAGAGAGGAAGGAAAGGTTATGGGTTAAAGGAACATACACTGAACACTTACTGTAACTGTAAGACTCACGTGGTCTGATCCTGATTGGCCAGATGAGGATGGAGCACAGGGCCAAAGCTGCGACAACAGCCACACCCCCCGTCACTATGACCATGATGTAATGATAGAACCACACGCAGGCTGGACAACACAGCACAGAGCTGAGAGAGAGGTGACCACAAAACACAGAGTCACCCACAGTGTGAGGGAGATACAGCTCCTTCAAAATAAGACTCCTCATACACACATCTGTATGTGCAGCTCACAAAGTAAACTGTTGAATCATCAGCAGGATGCTTCATTTTCTGACATTCTGCATATGTATACAATTTAGTGTAGTAATGTATTAGCCTACCGTTGTGTAGTATATATTGTGTTGGTAGAAGTAGACAAACTCAACACTCAAGCTAAAGAACTGGATTAAAAAGAACTTCACCAGAACAACAGCACTGAATTTGATGTTTGTATGATAATTACAATGTCAGCATTTTTAGTTAGTTTGCATCTGCAAAAACCAAGAAGGAACTAAAGCTGCCATGTACACATAGTGGAGTAAAAGTGAAGTTGTAAGATGTACAACACAGTATATAAAAGCACAATACTTGAGTAAAGTTAGTTGATTACTCACCACCTCTGGGCAAACTAATGACATTAGTGCTAATTAACAGCTGTTAGCCTGCCAACAGGCTAATTCAATGACACCAGACCTGCTCAACATGAGCGCTGTCATTGTTAGCATGCTGCATTAGCATTTAGTGCAAATCTGCCAGTGGAATAAAAAAGTGGTGATTCCAGAACAGTTCAACAGTGCAATGCTCAGCTTTTAGCCATGAACAAATGCACACGGTGTCTCTTTGTTTGTCAGTGATGATGGTCGGTGAGTGTTCACTACTCAGTACTGGGTGTATATTATATAGGAAGTAATGAATAAAGGAGTCATTTCTGTGTGTGTGTGTGTGTGTGTGTGTGTGTGTGTGTGTACACTAACTGGCAAGGATGCATTGCCTGGATGACCATCACAGCCACTCCATTCGCCAGTTTATCAGTGAAACTCATGGCTCCATAAACAAACGCTCCACTTTGCTGCAGAGAGAGTAAAGGAGATGTAGAGCGCACCGTCTGGGAGCTCACACCTGTATCCGACCTCCATCTCTCACACTTGCACATGCATCTTACCGTCTGATCGGCAATGAGCTCTGCAGTCATGGAGAGCGATATGACCAAGATGGTGGCTGACCCCGCCCCCAGAAGCACCGATGCCCAGTACACCCGGTCATCCATCGTCTTGTCCAGCAGCACCCAGTAGGAGAAGGCCATGATCAGCAGCAGGCCCACAAAGTAGGTGAGCTGGACCAATCGGAGAAAAAACAAACATGGGTTATGACTGTAGTCTAGGTTTGATACTTCCTCTTCAGAGAACCAGTCCATCAACTTTTACCTCCCTGTGTTTTTACAGCTCATAAGAGGTCTGGAACCAGGCTGACGTAAGAGGTTCCACTTACACTTTTGCCTATCAGTTTACTGACAGGCTTCATGATAAAGGAGGACAGGAAGCCACTGACGTACATCACTAACGGGATGGTTGCTATGTAGTTCTGTTGGAGGGAACAAGAAAAGAAGACAGCACAGCCTTAGGAAAGGAACATTTGATCTGGAATATCAAATATATGCTTATATGGAATAATGCTGCGTTACCTTGGGCAGCTTCAGAGTGTTAATGAGATACATGGAGATGTAGGTCTGAGACAGATTGACTATTAACCTGGTGGACATGTAGAGTAAGGCCACCTACAGAGACACACAGCCAAACACACATCTGTGAGATGGTGAAACACTGTTGTGTCTTTGGTAAAAATGCAATATGTGGCAACTGTTGGGGTGAAGTTGCAAAAGGAACTGCTAATTGCAAACAGTGTGTTTTATATGGCCAGCAGCACATAGATCTTGTAGAATGCTCCTACCTGGTAGAAAGACGGCTGCTGCAGCCAACATTTCCACTGGAGAAGAGATGAGGAGGGGCGTGGAAGCAGGGGCCTCAGCTCCCCCTCCTCCTCTTTGTCATCAAACCTCCCTTCTTCTCCTTCTGCCCCCCTTGCTGCTCCAGGCCTCCTCTCCGTGGTTCCCACGTGGAACAAGATGGAGAAGAAAGCACCGATGGCGAGCACGATCAGCGCCAGGTTCTGTGATCAAACAGAACACGGCTCAAGACAGAGTTTGTTCTATGTTCCTTGTTTTTATTACACAACATTAAAATGAGCAGAAACACATAGTTGATTTTGTCAGTATTGTAAATGACTGATATCTAGAAACAGCTGCTCTCAGTGTTGAATAGAGGGACAGAGGTTCAAGCTGCGTTTGCTAATGTAAGTTAATCGATTTAAAAACATCCGAAAGAACTGATCATTAGAAACCTGGACTTATCTAATCTAAATAAGTATCTGCAGCAGCACGAAACATTTTTGATTTGATTTGAAACTCAGTCTATTCTTGTTTTGAGGCTGTTCCATTCAAGAAACTGAAGATCTCACACAACACTGCTCTTCTCACAAAGCAGCAAAAACAGGCTCTAACCACAATAGAAATCGGAGTGAGAGGACTAGTACTTCAGAGTGTCTAGTTTGAGAGACAGACACACCACTGGTCCTGAGCTGGCAGCTTCATAAAACTGTGTCATTAAAAAAACCCTCTCAACATCTACAGTGATGAAGTGACTCTGGAATGCTGCAAGTTGCAAAGAACTCGGTCAGACAGACAAACACCGAGGGCGAACAATGACAAATCTAAGTTTGAGGTGCTGGAATCACAAAGAGGAACATTCGTGATGTGCTGACTCAGAATCAGGCATCAAGCATGCTGGAGGTAACCTGACAGTGACAAAGTGGGAGGTTTAGTAAAAGAGATCTTGAAGAAGGAAGGCTATCGTCCATGTTGCAGCGTCATTCCAGATCCTGTGGACAGCTGCTGACTGGACCTAATTTTGTCCAACAACAGGACAATGAACCAAAGCACAGGTCCAATCTCTGTGAGAATGATTTAGTGAAGAAGCAGTCAGCTGTGTAGCTGACTCTGTGGTCTGCACGTCACTGGATCTCAAGCCTACTGAGATATTGTGGGAGCAGTTTGGTACGGATATTATGTCTATCAAGCCACTCCCATCTGTAGGAGGTGCTTAAAGACGCACAGAGTTAAATCTCTTTAGTATACTTCAACAAACTGACAACTGGAAGATTATATTGCTGTATTGCAGCAAATAGGGTTTCTTTGAAAGACTGAGGGACTCAACTAAAAAGGATTCTTTCCAACTCTTCCTTTTGCTCTCGTTCTTATTTAGACTCATGTTATGTAGGTTTTTCTTTGTACATTTGTAAGTGACCTCAAACGTCTGAACCATAGCGTAGGCTAGTGGTGCTGCTTGCTTTTTGGGTTTGTTTCACTTTTCCCACATTGTGTGAATGTAACCTGTTGCAGACTCAACTTTGATCCAATCTAAACCCCACCACACGCTGATCTCCATTAACACAACAGATATGTGGAGCCGCAGACATGAGGGCCATTACTGTACTGTACAGTGAACCAACAGCAGAGCAGAGGGACCTGCCTGCAGACAAAGATGGAAGAGCTCAGCGGGAAGTAGTTGACTTTTTCAGGAAGCTAATCGCTCGAATGTTTCTGGGTCTTATCGCCTCGACCAGCAACCTTCTCTAACCCTAACCACTGGACCCTATTGCCTAACCATAAAAATTTTTGTTCAAGGTCCACTAAGACAACTTCCAGTTAAAGTTAACTACTTGCTGCCGAGGTCAGCAGTCCGCTACCTTCGTCTGCAGTCCTACAGTTCTTGGGTTTCATGACTGCTTCAGTCTTGATTACACAATAAATGTCCAATTCTAGGAGGACTACCTTCATGCTCACTCGTTTTCTTTACAGCTTTTGTCTTTTCCTCTTCATGCTTCCACCTCCAACATGTTTTTCCATTTAAATGTAGGTCAAACTAAGTCTGATGCAGTAAGTCATATCATTTCCATTTTATTTGTATGTGGAAGTCATCTCAAGACACTTTACCGTGTTTAAGACCTTACAGAGTACAACTGTATACACATTAGCTTCCAGAGAGGGGGTGTTCCTTCCACAAAATAAATGTTTGTTTCTAATCTAATGTTATCAGCAGTCCTGTCAGGACTCTGTTGAACATTAGTGCGACTGTACACCGCTCGAGTCCATGTGGGATTTTTCAAAAGCTCATTTTACTGCTGTTAAACATTACGAAGTGTCAGGTGATTAGAACTGCTCCTTACCCTGAAGATGGGCATATCCACTGGTCCCAGTGTGTCACCAAGCTGGCTGTCATCTGTGCCGGCCTGTATGTGGAACAGCAGGTAGGCCACAGCATACACTGTGATGTTGGCTATCACTGTGAATGCATACCTGCAAGCACACAGAGGAGAAGCTGTGTATCCTGGACCAGTAGAATACCTTACTGCTGTGGTCGCTGTGTGTGTGTACAGGACATACCTGTATGCAGTGAGTTCTACTTTAGCATGCTCACAGGTGACAAGCTCCGGAATGAGGGACAGGTGGGAAATCTGCGTGGCAGCCCAGCCGAACTGGAAGATGATAATGAACGGGACGAAGTAAGTCAGACTGGCCGACTGAGGGGTTAATGTGTCACAGCGCAGACACTGGTTGAAGATAAAGGCAAAGGACAGCATGACGCTCAGCGTACCTGGATAACACACACACAAGCAAACAGAAAGCACAAAACAATCTGTGAGGTTTAATGGTTCCAGGAATCTTTAATAACTGCTTATTAACCACTGAGAAGCCACTTTGATATAAGAAGATTCAGACCAACACAATATGACATGTAAAGCATGTCTAACCTTTTACTTGTGAAGTCATTCAATAATAGATTGATCTGGATTGCCCCTAGACTTTTTATAGTCTCCTCTAACAGCTGGAAACATGATCTGACATGAATTAAATCAATAAAATATACTAAGGCAGCATGAGAGCTGGTTGTAATTTAACATCTGACTGACACAAACAACTGTTATTTGTCTTTCCTTGTAGGCACGCCTCATGTGTGCAGAAAACACTGACGTACTGTCCAGTTTACAGACTTCCTCTTTTTCTGATAAACCTTTTACCAACCTCAGCACCGTGTGGAACATCTTTTACAAGCTGTCTTATGTAACATGTCATATGAATGAGTGCCTTCATCATCCTGTCACTGTATGGATCTCTACAGCAGCTGTGTGCTCTCTGCATGTCCCATGTCTGTCCCTGTGTCTCCCCGACTCACCAACTAGATGCCATGTCTTCCTCTTGCCGTACTTTCCACAGCCAGGGGTTCGGTCGGACTCGTATCCGATGAGAGGAGTACAGACAGCATCAGCGACCTGTCCGACCAGCAGCAGGATCCCTGCAGCACAGACACGGTTCTCACCTCAGTATCACACTGTAATAAGACCTGTTCAAGCGCTGCTTTGAGCAGCATCATTTGCAGCTCCAGTGTAAACACTCACCTGCGTTTGTGTTGCGGAACCCGAGCACCGAGTGGTAGAAGACCAGCAGGTACGTGAACCACATGGACGCGCACAGGTCGTTCAGAAAGTGGCCCACCGCGTAGCTGAGCCTCCTGGGCAGCGGCAGAGAGCTCTCCGTGTCCGACATCACGGCTCGGTGGAGGCTTCAGGGGGACACGGCGCCTTCATCAGCCGGACTGACTGGCCGTCAATAAAAGCTTCAGCTCGACGAGCTTCATTCACTTTGGGAGGAGCTGGATGACGACACTGGTCTTTTCGGTTCCCCTTTCACGTGAACACGCCGCTCCCGGAGGAGCTGGGACACCGTTTCCCTTCGGTAACCAGAGGACGAAGCCGAAAACTACGGCATTAAGAACAATTATCGCTGGACGTCGGCAGACGACACGGTGAAGTGGACCTCTATCTGGACTACAAACAGATGTCAACAACGCAGACCGGCAATGATGACGTACGAGTGAAAGTCCGAAGAAAGAACCAATAAGAAGCCTTCGAGCTCCTGTCAGCCAATAGCGGGAGTCTCGCGGTGCAAGCTCCTCACGTGAGGGCAGGCTGACTGCCAAAGATCGTGTATGTGACAAGAGCAAACTCAAACTTCCAACGTTACATATAAACAGCCCTCAAAACAAGTGTGCAAAAGGAACACGAGAATCTCGAGTCTTATCAAAAGAACAAGATGCTGCGCTACAGCTGCTACTGAAGTCAGAGGAAACCACAGGAGGAGTCCGTCCTGAGCTGCATGCAGAGTGGATCCAAGGTGAGAGAACGATGGTCACGTAGGAAATGACACCACTGTTGGTTGAACATGCTTCAATCTCTACACATGCTTCACTACCGAAGAAACTATTCCTTAAACCTCCGATGTTCCATAACATGATTTTTCACCTGGGTGGGTGCTAAAGCCCTGTAAAAACAGACAATGTGTCGGCGAGACAGGATCACATGATCCCTGGTTTCCCCCTGCTCGGCAAAGCAAGGAGAGGTTGGTCAACGGGTTACTATAACTAGAGAACAAACATAGTGCCACAGTTATGCACATCTTTTAATCCTTTTGTTTTGCACTCTTTTGCACACTTTGTAAATCTTATAAACCAGTAATATGAACGTTTTTCTGTCCTAAAAGACCACTGATCGATTCCCCTCAGGAGTCACTTCACCTGTCCTCTAGCACCACCATCAGGTACTTGTACTGATCTATTTAGTTTGGTCTTGTGTACATCACCTGAACAACATCCATCCGTATGTTAATATCGCCTTTCAGTCTGAGAATCGGACTGAATGACCTTCCTACTTGATTGATTCATTCGACCTGAAAGGATTAGCTGATTAATCACCAACAGAAAGCAGATTCTTTTGATGATTCTTTTCGAGCAGGAAATAGCAAAAACAAGTAATTCATCAAGAAAACAATGGGCAGAACACACAGTAATGGAAATAACTGTTCGCTGCAGCCTTGTCATGAATATTAAGAATTTCTTTATCACGACTGTTCCAGCTCCACAAAGACCCTGACATGCCTGTAGATGCTAAACCTTGTAGGCTTTGCACTTCTGTCAAGTCAAAACAATACCAGCAAACACACCCCTTCAAATATACTGGTGATTATTCCCTTAAATAAAGATCCGTGTTTATTTTGCTTGTTGGTTGTTTTTTCTTTTTTTAATGGCATTATCTGACTTTTCATCCTCCAACTCAGAGAACAAGAGGGGAAAAAACAAACAAAAACAGAAAGTTTAAAATACAAGTTATAAAAAGAAAGACATTTGGAGGAACGCACTAGAAGCTACAAAACACAAAGTTCCTGAACAACTCAAAAGTAGACAAAAAGAAAACACTGGCTTCAAATTGCAGACAGTCCTTTCTTTACAATTTAAAATGATGGGGGAAGGGCAGGTTTTCATAAACATCTCTTTTAAACTTTTGATTCTGGTTATGAGGTTTTCCTCTGAGGGTGAACATGTCTGTGAAGTACACTAAGAGCCTAATCTGTTGAGGAAAAATAAACCAAGCAGCTCGCTGTGTACTTCCTCTCACCCTATGGAATAAAAACTTTTTAGACTATGTGTGAAAGCTGCATGTCTCTGTCCATAAAGTCTCTGTACAATGAGAAGTGTGCAGCATGTTCGTATGTGTGTGCTTTGTGTGCACACGTGGCCCGACAGCCTCACTGCTTCCCGTCCTTTTGTTGTCCTTTCTTCTGTATCCCCTCCGACTAATACACTAAATACTCTTCTCTGAACCAGTCAGTGAGGAAGAACAAATAAAAACAAACCAAAAAAGAAAAAAAGTCAAAAACTAGCCAGTCTGCCAGGAAACCAACTAAATCCAGTTTGTCAGCCAATCAGCATTTGTGGTCACGGCAGTTTGTGGGGATCCAGTTTTCAGTTCAGCTGGTGACCTTAAATACATCACAAGTCCAACACTGGTGCAACTAGTGCACATTTAAAGCTCCGAGGTTGAACAGCAAACACGTTACTGTCTGCCTGCCTGCCTGCCTGCCTATCTGGTCAGTCCAGAGCAGAACACACCAGTAGATCAGCTTAGCAAACATATTCTACTGCCCAGTGGTCCGGCCAGTCCAGCCTACCCAAGGCAGACTACAGGACCGGCAACAGGAGAGGAAGAAGAAGAGAAGGAGGAGGGAGGGGGGGGAAGGGTTAATGGGGCAGGAGAGAGAGAGAAATGAAGTGAACTAGAGAAAGAAAGAAAAAAATAGAGAGCAGGGGTTTCTCTGTCATCTCCTGATTTCATTTGTGTCTCTGGAGAGCTTTCCTCTTCCTCCTCTTGAAGAAACAGCAGCACCTGCAAAACACAGACACACAGACACACAGACACACAGACACACAGACACACAAACACACAAACACACAAACACACAAACACACAAACACACAACCATTAACCCTCCTGCAAACTCTTGTACAACATCCAAAACTAAAATTTTGATAACTGGGGCCAATAACCATATTTTTACTTTATATTAGACCACATCAACTATGCAATACAAATAATACAACCAAATAATATTCAGAGAATCCAGAGATGTTCACATATTGTATACATGTATAAGACATTTCCAATCAAAAATGGAGCATAACCTCCTAAAAACAGAAGTACTACTAAGCATATTACAGACACACACAAAAGAAAGAGCAAGAAAGTGCAAATTCAACACTGCTTTTCAAAATAAAAGCTTTGGACCAGAAAGAGCAAAGGTCAAAGTCTAAGCAGCACAGTCGTTGGTGTGTTCAACTGTCCTTACTTAGTATCATCAGCCACCTCCACCTCTGCATTGGCTGTGATTGGTGCGTTGGAGTGTCCTGCAGTGGGGTCGTCTGTATTCAGCTCCCCATTGGTTGAACTCATCACCTGGAGGAGAGAAATCGAAAGAGACAGATGAGTACAGATGTACTGTACTGACGTTGGCTTGGTGGCACAGAGGTTAACAGACTTGCATTGGGTTCACACTAAGACAGATAAATCTGAAAACACTGTGTGTGAAAACCACATAGTCACATTAGTGTTTTCAGGTTACTTTGAGACAATCTGTTGTTTTTCTTCACCAAAAGACAGGTTAATATCTTCTTTGTTTCTTTCTCAGAACAAATGTACATTACAGACAAATGTTAAGCAGTTGTAGACACATCCTGTTCAGCATCAGCTAGTTAAACATCTATATACACATTGCTCTCCATAACCAAAAGGGTGTTTTCAGATGTCACCAGCTTAATGTGGACGTGGGCCATAGCCCAGCAGTGCCTAAGCTTAATAGCTGACAGGGTTTGGGTGCTTTGAACAACAAAGCACCAAAGCACTAACAACTTCTGAATTCAGTTCAGCCAAGATCTTCTCATGTTTTGTTATGATGGAGACAATGATTATTTTTACACAAGTGATGTATAAATAATTACATGATATCAGTGTCACAAACTGCTTCTTTCCCCTTCTGTCCCTAGTTGTCTTAATGTTTATTCCCCTGTGGACAGCAGAGACATTGTTGTTCTTCCCACACAAAAAATACATGGTAAAATATTGCATTACTGAAATATATTACTGCACTTCACTCCACTGGTTTAGTTGACACAGACAGTGATGTGCAGAGTCATCTGACTGTAAGATGTGTGCTTTTACGCATTAGAATTCAAGTTAGGTAACGGCGAAATTTACTAATCCCCCCTCAAATCCTTGTTTGTTTGGCAAAGAATATCTTAAATGTAAATTCTCAACGATTCTCATACAATGTCCATATAATTACACAAGAAAGATGATGTGCAATAAACACTATTTGCAGATTTGAGTCTAGTGTGCAGATCTCCTTACTGTATGTAAAATGTGTATTCTATTATGCCACTCTTTCTCTTATGATCTCCACAATAAGCCCATTTGTGCTCACTCGTATGAAAACCAGCTTCCTCCACATTGTCAGTTCACAAACATTGTGTGATCTCTAAAATCCCTCCTTAATCTACATAGAAGTGAGGAAACCACCGTCTGTCCTCTTGTTGAGTCTCCAATATTTTAATGTTAAAAGTCAGTGGTACCATAAACACATAGTGGAACTGTAAAAACGGCCCTACTGCTAAAAGAAAAAAAGCACACGCTACACAGAGAAAACCTAGACAGGTTTGAATTTGGAATTTCTTTTCTCATATCCCCATGAAAGGGAGCTGCTGGACATGGGAGGAAACTTGAAGTCATCCCTGCTGCAGAGACAGAGAAGGTCATGCAGGCAGACAGACAGGTAGGGAGATGGACAGGAAGTCAGCAGAGCCAAGTCTTCCTCTCAGTACCTGGACAGACCCACCCAGCCTATCAGCAGTGAGATGGGAGCCCAGCAGCTCTCGATTGGTCACTGGAGTCGGCTGGGACTCGCTGCCTTTCCCTTCTGGAGACTAGAGGAGATGGGAGGCCGACCACAGGAGAAAACGGGAAGAGGAGGAGCAGACGGTGGAGGAGGGAAAAGGTAAAAAGGAGCAGTGAGAAGAGGAGGGTGCCACAAAAAGGGGACGAGATAAGATTGAGAGTAGAATAGAAAGCAGTAAGGGAGGGGAAAGGTGGGAAAACAAGCAGACGGAGCAGAGGAGTGGTGGTGTGAAGAGCAGTACGGTGAAGAGAACAGACAATGACAAAAGAGTGAAAAAGAAAGAGAAAAGAAATAGTGAGTTCAGAATCAGTACTTGGTGGAGGAGCAACAGGAGGGTGAGCACTCAAGTAGAAGAGTACAGTGACAAGTGCACATGTACAAGTCCCATGCAAAAGGAAAAGGAGGTGGTCTATGTATTCCTCAACCTCACCTGCTTCAGACATGTTTTCTGGGATTAAAGCACAAAGAGGACTACTGGTAACATCACTACTGGTGACTTTAAAAATCTGAACTCATCTACTTTAGGTTGACAAACTACATACTGTGTCAGTGACCATTTGTTTCATTAAATAAGATAAAATGTAAAAAAAGCCTGAGGAGGAAACTGATGAGAAAAATGTTCATTCATTGTTTCTTCTGAAACTGACCCAAATATAATTATATGCAAACAGCAAGGTCTTACCATGCTGCAAATACTTACCCCTAACAAAATGCAGAAGTTGTAAAACACATGTAGTGTAAAAAGTGGAGCAAATAGAGCTCACACAGAAGCCTCATTTCATACGTGGTACCAACTGTAGTGTGTTCAAACTTTAACTACCAACCAACTTTAACTCCACTAAATAAATTGCTAAACTACTACTGCAGAATTCTGTAGTGCCTTTAAATTTATTAAGGAAAGACAGAGTATACTGTACATTAAAAAAACAGTACAATTGTATAAATTTTAGATTGTATCTGTCCAGTTCTTTGTCACACTGTCATGTGTTGGTCAAGCACTGTGCCTGGTTAATGTTTCCCTTTTCAAATGCCACTCTGAGAAATTTTTTAGAACTTGGAGTTGAAGTAGTTCTGGGTGGTGTACTAGTTCATGCAATATACTAGTTTAGGTTTCTGTACAGTAAGAATTGATCATTTAACAGGCAGAAAGCTGCATGATGTTGCTCACAGAAGCGCTATGGAGTGTAGCTCAGCATTTGTGACACATCAACAGTTTGTAGGACTACTCATGCGTATAAAATTGCCTTATCGCCTTGCCTTTACAACACAGCATGCTGGGTAAGTTGGATAGGATATCTAGCCAGCTAGCTAGCTTAAGTGTTAACAGCTACAAGAGGGAGGAATGTATCACAATGTAAGTTTAAAGAGTAGCAAACAGACAGGGATGCAGAATGTGAAACAGAAGATGCTTGATGCCATGCCTTGAATGAGTACATAGTGTGGATTAATATTAACCTAGTTTCTTAGCAAACCTATATAAACCTCCCAACATGCATTAAAATAAAGCACCATTATATACTCTAATCTTAAAAAATACTGTGGTACAAACTTTGGGTTATACTACCCAAAACTACTTGAAAGACAAATGAAGGCATGATGATGTATATTTATTGTCCTTAGTGTGACTGAAAATCTGTGTGTAACTACTCCGCTGACAGAAATCAAGCTAGTTACTGTATCTCTGCAACAAAGCAAGCTAACTAGTCTAAAGTCAAGTAAACCAAAGACGACAAAATCTGGAGGGGTAGTGAGATAGAGAGCAGCAGTCTGCTCACAATATGTTCCAAATATTCAGACCCTAGTAAAACATATATGGCAACAGGAACATGACAAGGGAGCGTGTACCTGATTTTTGGTCTGTGCTGCTTTCTCTCGGTTGCTCGTCTGAAGTGGAGTCTCACTGGCCACTGGACCAATATGAGTGGGCTAAACATACAGAGAAGTGAGGTCAACATGGGATAAGAGGAAGAAAATATACAGTTATATACAGTGAGGGAAAAAATTATTTGAACCCCAGCTGATTTTGTAAGTTTGCCCACTAACAAAGAAATGATCAGGCTATAATTTCAATGGTAGGTTTTATTTAACAGTGAGACACAACAATGACAAAAAAAAATCCAGAAAAATGCGTTTCAAAAAGAGTTATAAATTAATTTGCATTTCCATGAAGGAAATAAGTATTTGATCCCCTATCCGTCAGCAAGATCTCTAGCTCCCAGGTGGATCTTATACAGGTAACGAGCTGACATTGGCAGCCCTCTCAGCTCGTTACCTGTATAAAAGAGACCTGTCCACAGAAGCAATCAATCAATCAATCCAGATTCCAAACTCTTCACCATGGCCAAGACCAAAGAGCTTTCCAAGGATGTCAGGGACAAGATTGTGGACCTACACAAGGCTGGAATGGGCTACAAGACCATCGCCAAGCAGCTGGGTGAGAAGGTGACAACAGTTGGTGCAATTATTCACAAATGGAAGAAACATAAATTAACTGCCAATCTCCCTTGGTCTGGAGCTCCATGCAAGATCTCACCTCGTGGAGTTTCAATGATAATGAGAACGGTGAGGAATCAGCCAAGAACCACTCGGGAGGAACTTGTCAATGATCTCAAGGCAGCTGGGACCATAGTCACCAAAAAAACAGTTGGTAACACACTACGCCGTGAAGGACTGAAATCCTGCTGTGCCCGCAAGGTCCCCCTGCTCAAGAAAGCCCATCTACAGGCCCGTTTGAAGTTTGCCACTGAACATCTGACTGATTCAGAGGGAGACTGGGTGAAAGTGTTGTGGTCAGATAAGACCAAAATCGAGCTCTTTGGCATCAACTCAACTCGCTGTGTTTGGAGGAGGAGGAAGGCTGCCTATGACTCCAAAAACACCGTCCCCACTGTCAAATATGGAGGTGGAAACATTATGCTTTGGGGGTGTTTTTCTGCCAAGGGGACAGGACAATTGCACCGCATCAAAGGGAGGATGGATGGGGCCATGTACCGTCAAATCTTGGGTGAGAACCTCCTTCCCTCAGTC
This sequence comes from Anabas testudineus, assembly GCF_900324465.2. Classification (NCBI taxonomy): domain Eukaryota; kingdom Metazoa; phylum Chordata; class Actinopteri; order Anabantiformes; family Anabantidae; genus Anabas; species Anabas testudineus. The sequence goes on from NC_046626.1 coordinate 981,720, forward strand.
AGGGCATTGAAAATGGGTCATGGTTGGGTACTCCAGCATGACAATGATCCAAAACACACGGCCAAGGCAACAAAGGATCGGCTCAATATGAAACATATTAGGGTCATGGAGTGGTCTAGTCAGTCTCCAGACCTTACTCCCATAGAAAATCTATGGAGGGAGCTGAAGGTTCGAGTTGCCAAACATCAGCCAAGAAACATTAATGACTTGGAGAGGATCTGCAAAGAGGAGTGGGCCAAAATCCCCCCTGAGATGTGTGCAAACCTTGTGGCCAATTACAAGAAACGGCTGACCTCTGTGATTGCCAACAAAGGTTTTGCCACCAAGTACTAAAGCACGTTTTTCAAAGGGATCAAATACTTATTTCCTTCATGGAAATGCTAATTAATTTATAACTCTTTTTGAAACGCATTTTTCTGGATTTTTTTTGTCATTGTTGTCTCTCACTGTTAAATAAAACCTACCATTGAAATTATAGACTGATCGTTTCTTTGTTAGTATGCAAACTTACAAAATCAGCTGGGGTTCAAATAATTTTTTCCCCTCACTGTAATGATTTCTTTGTGTGGGCATCATGACCTACACTGTTGTCCTAATAGATGCTACACTAAGTTAGTGCATTAGGACAGCAAAGTGTGTGAGGTGTAAAGATTCCACACTATGATCTCAAGAACCAGTTAAAAAAAGGAGTATAGAGATTTTTTTAAAACACATTTGATATTTATGATTGACATAGGAGTCCAATGATGTCACAACTGAGAGGGACCAACCACAGCTGACGTTAGCGTTGTTTAACTGTTGTGTTACCCTAATCTTGCATTTTCACCCCAAATTTCACTTTTCATGAAAATTACAAGCTGCTGGATGGTATCCATGTTTGTTTTGACACAAGAACATGTTATCTCATAGGATTTAGCAGACACCAACAGGCTGAAGAAACTCAGGAGGACTGGCTCTGTTGTGGCTGTGGAGCTGTACCCTCTACAAGTTGTGGTTGAGAGGAGGATGCTGCCCAAACTCCTCTCACGCAGTGTGATGGCTGGACAGGGGAGTGCGTACAGCCAGAGACTATACACAGAGCGCCACAAGAGATCCTTTCTGCCAGTTGCCATCAAACTTTTGAACTCCTCCCCCCTTCGTAATGGCTAGACGGTATGACTGACAATCATAATCAGTATAATATGTCATATTTATGTTATCACTCTCCATTGCACTACATTTCAACTACTGACATATTTCATCTATCTTTAGATTTTCTTTGTTTTTATTGAGATATTTGTATGGATGTTATGGCTGTGGTCTTTTTCTTTCTTTGTTGAATTAGAGCACCAGTAACAAGGCTAAACTATTTCCCCTGGGATTATAATAAAGATTTTGGAATCTTGTATCTTGAATAGCCAGGTGTGTGCTGCCTTCAGAATGTCAAAGACTAGAAATCTGTGATCTGTGGTGAGAAAAGTCTTTAAATGTGAACTGTTCTGTCTTTGGAACTCTTAACCAGCCTTCAGGTTGTTGCCCTTAAGTAGCCCATGCACAAAACTATTCATTAAAAACAAGGTTTGAGTGACTGAATTTAAGGTTCAGATTATTTGAGCTGTTATCTGTCCAGCCACTTTCCACTTCACACTAACCAGTGTTTTTCCAGTCCAGTCATACTGGTAGTCAAAGATGTATCCGTTTCTGTCAAAGAGATCTGTGAAGAGTTTCCTCAGATAGTCGTAGTCTGGCTTCTCAAAAAAGTCCAGCCGACGCACGTACCGCAAGTAGGTGGCCATCTCTTCTGTTACATACACACAGGCACAATTCACACATACAGACACACACACAAGTGAGCGCAGAGAGGCATCCAATTCATACACAGAGACACAATAATTGGCTAAAAAATGTTAGCAATTAACATACAGCACAACTGCACATAAACTAAGCTCTTATGTAAGAGAATGTGTGCATGTATACAAACCTGGGAAGTTCTCACAAAGGACCTCTATTGGTGTGTCTCTCTTTGTGTCTCCTATCTTCTGATAACGTTCTTTCAGAGTGTCAGCCTAATAAGAAGGGAGAAAGGGACAAATATATTCATAGAAGGCGACAGACAGGATGAAAAGTAATGATAAATACAGGGATGAGTAAAAGACAGGGGAAAAAAACAACTGATTGACTGTCTTTCCACCTTGAGTCCCTGCCAGGGGAGGCTGCCTCGCAGGAAGTACATAAACATGTGGCCTAGGGCTTCTAGGTCATCCCGCCTGCTTTGCTCTGAAATAACAGAACAAGAAAAGCTTCATTTGCTGGACTGCATCACTGGTGTCAAATTTGACACCTCTGATGTGCCAAGAACACAAATGCTTTGCTTTAACACCCTGTCTGTTGCTTACAACACAACTACTGGGAGTAAAAAGATTACTTGCATTCACCAATATTCCAACCATTTATGATGGCAATTCTCAATCTCAACAGATGCAAGATATGCTGTCAAGACTGAGAATGTGTTAAGCCAGATGATTTCAGTCCTCACTTATTTCAATGAGATTACTGCATTTGCAAATGTAAGGTCCTAAGGTATGGAATTATAGCAAAGAAGAGAAACGTGGTTAAACAACGTGTCACTATATGTATAAATTCCACATGGGACCAGCTCACCTTTGCCCAGATGTGTATTGATGCTCATATATCTAGCAGTTCCAGTCAGACTCTTATGTTCTCTGTACGGGATGTGTTTCTTGGTCTCTGGGTCTATGTATTCCTTTGCCAGACCAAAGTCTATAATGTGGATGGTGTGTTGCCGTTTGGTGCCTGGTCGGCCCACCAGGAAGTTCTCAGGCTTCACATCTCGATAGATCAGGCTTCTTGTGTGGACAAACTCCATACGGGTTATCTACAAAGTAAACAACGCATGAACACCAAGGTTGTGTTAAATAAAACAACCCAGTTAAATCTGGTGGAAAAATGTTCTGTGTGTTTGTCTTACCAGTTGTATGGCTATCATGAGTACAGTCTTGAGAGAGAAGGTCCGATCACAGAGGTCAAACAGATCTTCTAGGCTGGGTCCCAGTAGCTCCAATACCATAGCATTATATTTACCACATGGCCCAAAGTAAAACACCTGGGGAACACCCTCTACATGGACAGATGGACAGACAGACAGACAATGCCTTTGTAGTATATATTTATTTGTTTTCATCTTGGTGTCAAACCTCTTACATTACATAAACCTGTTTTAATGGTGGAGTGCCTAAGACAGCCTGGTGCCCTTGGTCTGGATGTCAGCACAATTACCTTTTTTCCACCTTGCCTGCTGGTTTAGAGCCATTGTTTAATTTCAAACCAGTTCTTTGTGTTTCAACAGGCAAAGAATCTGGTTCCAGCCTGGACTCCTTGCTGGTCTAGAACTACGAACCAATTGCATCAGGGACTGTGGGATGGACTATTGCGACTAATGAGATCAACTAAAGTTTTGGTGTGAAGATAAAAATCAGTGTATAGTTTATCAGTTTTGTTTAACTGCAGTGTCAGTGATAAATGTACCTAAAGCTAATTAGCTAGCAAAAAGAAAGCTAGCAATATTAACTTCCAACAACATTTTAATAGCAATTCAAACATAATGAACACAATTTCTGTACATAGCTATCCCAATAAGCAGCACATGTGTTGGACCTACAGGGCTTGGATGCCAGTACAGGCTCATAAAGTCAAGAGGAATGATTGTACAGAGGTACTGTGGTACTTGCATTTGTGTTTAGCTTTGGCATTAGCATTGCTGTGAAGGCAGAGACATATGATAACATATAGTGACATAATGATGTGGCTCTACAATAGCTCTCTAGCCCATGGAAAAGCAAACTAAGATGGTTCAACTACTGTTCAGAGCTGAAACAACTCTGAACCAGTACTAGCACCACACACACACACAAAATAAGGAGGAGTAAATGAGGTGTTACTCTGATGTGTTAAGGCCTGTTCATGATTTTAGTTTGTGCCTTAGACAGACACAGGCTGTAGACAGCAACAGAACCAAGGATGGGAGGAACAAAAAATGTGTACTGTATACAGGCAAACAAAACAAGCGTCCAGTTTGCTTGTTTGGTAACTGCATATACAGGGCTCTCACAGTGCAGACGGTCCACAAGGATATTAGTCTGCACGTGGAACTACAGAGCCTGGACAGATGACAGACTTTACATCACAGTAGAGACAGCAGCTCTTACCTGAACTTCCTAGCTGTTTGTAGAAGCGATATTCGAGGTGGAGCTGTGGTGCCCGTGACTTGATTGGCTCCTTCAACAGAGGAATAAGTTTCAATTAGAGTAAGTTATACAACAAAAGCAGTAAAATTCCCCCTTTTTTTTTTATTCTGACAATATCTCCATCAGGATTAAGAGTAAAATGTGCAATCAAGTTAATCTGTCATTCAAAAATCCAAAAGATGTGCAGTAACAAGACTCCTCACTATCTATCTATCCTTGAATCTAAAAAATTTGCAACTCAATTTTATTTTGAAGTTAGGCTTAGTAAATATCATCTCCATATTAAACCCGTCTCCACAATTCTACATAAAATGAATGGATTTTTACCAGTTTGATAGCCACGTATTCATTTGTGTACAGGTTCTTTCCAAGTCGCAGCTCTCCAAAGTTCCCACAGCCAATCTTCTTTCCGACCGGAAGTTTGGTCCGACCATTAGAACTCCAGAGTTGGAGCCAGCACTCCGCCCACTGTGTCCTGATCGACTGCCTGTCTTCCCAGACATTCTCTTCCCCTCCTCTGTCTCCGCCTTCCCTCCACCACCTCCCCCACCACCACCACCACCCCCTCCGCCTCCTACTCCTCGCTTATCAAAGTCCATCAGTTTGTGGTAGCCTGGTCTCTCCACGGTTAAGCCGATTCCATGCAACTAAACAACCACCAAAACAACTGCCTAGCGGCTTTACCGTCACTCTTTAGGATGGTCTATGCTGGGATGCTAGTCGCACAGAGGATTAGGCAGGGCCTTGACAGGGATTGGGCTGTTGGAAATTAAGTTCAACTGTGACAGGTGTAAGATGAATTTAAAAAAGGAAAAGAAAAAAAAAGAGAAGTGGACGTCAAAAAGGACAAGAGCTTAGTAAGGCCGAGCTAAGGAGTACTGTACATGATATGGGCTGATGAGTAACAGGGGGAGGAAAAAATGAATGTTGGGTGAGTGGGTGAATGAATGAATGATGATAGGGTAGGGGGTCACCAATACTAATGAGTTGATACCCCCTTATAGGGGCCAGAGATGGTGATTGAGGGGAGCACAATTATGCCCTGACCTGTCACCCTAGGTAGCTAGCCAAATGCTAACATGCTATATAAAACCAGAAAGCTACACAAGCTTTAGGCCCAAACATGCCAGACCATGAAAATAGCCCATTCACCCACCCACAATGTTATAGGTTTATAAAAAAATGTGGCTTCAGATTTTGCCCTTCTTTACATCTTATATTTGTTATAAACAAGCATTTACTGCCATAGATCTAGATTAATTCATTTTAGTCTGTGTTTCTATAAATACTAGAACAGTGTACTTATCCACTGTGACACAGATCCAGATAATTCTGTCACACAACTGCTTGGTCCTAAGGGAAACCAGGTGAAGTTTTGACTCCTGGGTGTGGGGCATGCCAGGTACTGAGATTTCAATGTCCCACCTAAAAGACAGAAAAAAAAAGTATTGATGCAATTCACATTCTGAGTCATATTTTTATCATGTCCAGCACATTTAGACAACATTTTACTGGAATCTGAACCTGTCAGCTAAGAAGTAAAATCACAAGTGGATCCTGTGATCCCCATAGAGACCTATTTGAAGCTGACACTAAAATGATTTTAAAATGTTCAATTCCAGATCAATGACCACTGTATTCTGGTGTTGTGCTGGAAGAATCACACTGTACTTGAGGACAAAATTCTTAACTGTCATCGACTGATATGGCCTTTCCAACAGAAAACCAGGGCAGATCTTTCTCCAGGAGGACAGGACAAGTTCTGCGGCTTTTCTGATTTCCCCTTCTAATAATAACACTCATCCTGGCTACTCCAGTTCCTTCCTCTTCTTCTCCATTTTCCTCTGCAGTCCATTATTTCCTTTTGCAGCCAATCTATCTTCACCTCTTCTTTCAAATGCCATTTCCTTGACTCAGGGCCATCCTTTTCTTTTCCTGCTCTCCATGCTGTAACAAGCAGGTTAATGGCATGTGTTTGTATCCATTAAGCTACAACACAAGTGCTCCTTTTTGAAAACATATTTTACATATACATATATACATAGTTTTTCTTTGTTTGTGGTCTAGAGGCATCTTCAAACTGAGCTGTCATTTGTCATTTCTAAAAACATTTTGTGTCTTTGATCTGCTATCTTTAGGCCTATGTGGCTTAAGTCAGGGTTTTGGCTGGGCCAGGCAAGGACAGTCAGAGTGTCTTCTGTGTAGTCATTCTCTGCTGAGTGACCACTGAGTTTTTGGTCACCTCCACTGTACTTGATCTATGGAACACCACAGTTTTATCATTGTGGTCTACAGAGAGTTCCTTGGATTTTGTAGCTTGAATTTTACCCTGAAGTGCAGTGGGAAGTGTAGAACCTGAATTTACCAAATGATTATACACACACACACACACACACACACACACACACACACACACACACACACACACACACACACACACATTATATATCTATATCTATATCTATATCTATATAAATAACAAGAGGATACAGATTTGGGCATTAGTGCTGTAACAAATATCTCAGACACATTAATGCATATTCACTAAATACAGGTACTTTCTCGTATTGTCTGAGTTTTGCTCGGCAGAAGTAGTTAGCTATAAAATAATAGCTGATCATCAGTAGAGGTTCACGTCCACTTCTATTAATAATAATGACATGAAGGACACTGAAAGAAGGACAACAGTAAAGAAGAAATATCTGTGATAGTGGACACTGCTGTGTATATTGATGCATCTCTTCTGCTGTCATTAACAGGAACAACATGGCTCCTGAGCAACATGGCAGAGAAACATATATGGCTTTTTATTGTGTTTGCTGAATCTCTGAAAAGACTACATAAACATATCTCTAGCTTTGTCACTCCAATCCCTGATTATGTGGAACACTGCAAATTACAACACAGGGCTCATAATGTACCACTGTGCTCATAGAAATAACTAGGTGTCCCACTCAGGATATTTGTAGTCAGAACAGTTGCACTGCATGTAGAAAAAAGCTGATGCTACTACTAATCTATGACACAGTGGGATTCAGAATGGCTTGTGAGCCGTGTGTGACAATAACTTAATCTATCATGCAGCAGAAATTGTTTACCTGGAAACTTGGATTTGTTATTTCTGTTTGAACCATGTTCCACTGAGTTTATCAGAAAACCGAATTAGGTTGCTCAGAACTTGAACAGGACTGCTAAAATCAGATTCCCTAATAACAAACATTCTACCATGACTCACTTTAGAACTGAGCTTTTAATTACATCTGTGCAGCAGGTCACACACTGTTTTCCCCCCACCTCACAGAGGCCTCTGTCAGACTGAGCTACTCACAGCAAAAATCAATGCTGCTATATAAGCTATATACTGTATGAGAAAGGGTTAGGCCTGCACAAAGATAGAGGCACAATTACTCCCACACACTACTTTTACTTCAGCTACAGGAAGAGTTTGCAGCTCTTGTATAAATCTAATCTAAAAGACTGAAGTCTTCAGTCAAACACAGATTTAGTTCCCTGTGAAAATCTACTTGTAGCTAAATAAACTACTACTGCTGCTACCTAGTAAGCAGTTTTCCACTTACTATGCTTCTGCATATGTCTTTACATCTTTCAAAGAAGACATATTAGTAAACTTAGTTTGACTTTATCTAATGTAAAGAGTCATGCAGTTAATTTGGTATTCTTTTATAAAAAGCTTGGTATCAAAATTTTCAGCTCCATCAAAACGCCATCAGTCTCCCCAAGCATCTAAAAGATCCATTATTTTTTTAGCCACTGAACTTATCATGCCAGTCCTAGAACCACATACTAAGTCCTTGTCTGCAGGGTTTGGTGTCATAGCTCCCACTCATCTCACAACACCAACCAGAGCAGTTAAAGTTTAGTAGTTTATTACAACGTCAAGCCCAAATACAACTTCACACCCACAGTATCCACGACACATCATGCCGAAGGGTACAAACATGACCTCGATAACAAGGTAAGTGGGACAACTGACTGGTAACTGGTTTCTCCACAAGAACAAAAATCTAACAATTTACCAGATAACTCAAACCAATTATTAATTCACAAATTGTTCATTGAATCAAAATGTTCACAAAATCAAGACATATTGTGATGTAGAAAGATTTTCCTGAATATATAGCAACATCTACGAAAGGGGTGCCTAATGCTTAATAGTGAGTGTTTTCCCCCTTTCTTTTAAAGTGTCCATTCTGTGCCAGTATGGAAGTCATTTTGTAAGTTCTTGCTACATAACCACACTTTTTAAAGATTTACAGCTGACTAAAAAAAGAACCCCCCCCCCCCCCCCCCCTCCCCACCCCGACTAATTTCTAGTTTTGATATTCAATGGGGTCCATGTGGTATTGTACATTTACACTACATGTAAACCTGGAAGTACTTATAACATTTGCAGATTTAGAAACAAAATGTTCTGAAATACTTAAAATGCGTGTAAGCGGAAGCCAATTTGTAGCACTGACCATGTCTTTTGTGCAAAAGGTCAGATCTCTTCAAGTTTCATCCCCTTCAAAGAAGCATGTGTTCTTGTCATCTCAGATATTTGGATCTTACGTTTGTTTGGCTACTTTTGTGTGAGGTCTTGTGTGCAACGATTCATGAAACACAGAACATCCCCTTCAGCCACATTACAACAATATGTAAGCACTGCTTACTAATAAAAACTTCCTCTGTACATTTCCTGGCAGATGAAGTAAAAACAATAGGCTTGGCTTCACGTCAGTTATTATGTTCTCACCCTAAACCAGCAGCTCGTTACATCGCTGGTAAAAATCAAAGATCTTTCAATAAATATCCATATTTATATATAATTGTTTTACACTTGTCTTTACTACAGTACATTCTGATTTATTTGATCAGAGTCTATTTAATCACCAAATTATTAAAACAACTGTCTCTGTGCTGGTAGTCAAACCTGCCCTGCATTAAGATCTACTCACAGTGTCACATGTGACGTGAAAAATTGATCACTTTTAAAACACGAATTATTTCTGTATCAGTGGCATCTTAAAGTGTAACATAGGAATGAGTACATGCAGTACTAGTCCACATGCAATAGTGGTCTTATATGGAACCAAAGTCCTTATCATAATAATCAACTGGATCATTTCGGGCACCTCTCGGAAGACAGCAAAATGTTTTTAATGATATTTATCTATAACGTCAATTTAGCTAGAACCACCTTATACTATTTATTCAATATGACTTTGAGAGAATATTTTAAAGCCATCTTAAACCAAAATTGTATCCACAAACCGCAAGCTGTCACTATTTCGGTTTTTAAAAGTGTAATCTGTGAGGCGATTGTGAGGTCTTGGTGTTTGCTAAAATGGCTAAGGTTAGCTGATACGACTGCAGCAGATCTCACACTTTGGAAGGAGCTACCGTTCAATCTGATAACTGTACGTCTGCCTGACGTTTGCTAGTCTATTTTAGGAAATCTTACTATTTGGCGTTCACGTTGTTACATGGCAAGCTTTCTACCAAGCTAGCATTAGGTAACGCAGGAAGTTAGCTAGGTTTAGGCCACAGTAGTTTGAGTCTTTGGCCTCAATGTAGCTTGACAACGTTAGCTTCATTGAAACAAATTTGAAGTAGCTAACTTGACAAAATGTAGTTCCAAGTGAAGAAAAGTAAAGTTTAAAAATATGCTAACAATACGGACGCACACCAGTTGATGCTGAATCACATGAACAGCTAGCATTTTTAGCCACTGTGGTCGTAACAAATCGTAGCCTGATAGAAGCTAAGACTGGCAGCTAACTAGCTTATGTTGGCTAACGCTGAATTTATGCCCATACATACAGTCATTCATTAACATAGATGGCTTATTTGATAAAGACACATGTAAGAAGTTCAAAAAATGGCTTTACATACCTAAACGGCTTTCCTTTATGTCGCTATATCTCTAGCTTGGAATAAATTGTTCTCATTTTCTTCGTGTCGCTCTCCTGCTCATCTCTTTTTCTGTGGATGTTTGGCTAACCAGCTGAAAAGCCTCGCCAGAGACCATAACGCAATTTTCGTTGATGCAGAATAGCACGGCGCGGTAAACGAAAGGAGCGAGCGTAAACCTCTTTCGTGAATATGGAGGGAAGCGCCGTGTGCGCGTTTATGTGTCTGTGCGAGAGTGCGTAAGAGGAGCGACGAGCGCTCGGCTGAGGAGGAGAGGACGTTTGACTGTGAGCAGCATCTCCACACGAGCATCGCCCTGTTACAGACATATTCAACTTAAATACAGTCCACCATTCTGTGTGTAAACCCAGTGCACTCAAAGCTTGGGACGACATTTATTGTCAGTTACTATGACATGTGCACTACTTTCTGTCAGCAGCCTCACTATGCTCTGCACTTGCTGCTTAGTAAATCTCAATTTACTGCTCCCTATTGAAAGGCCTACTTAGCTTTCATTATTTCAGGAGTGAATTGAGAGTGATTTAGAATACAGCCACTGTCTTTTAAAGTGTCCATATTATCTTTCTTTTTACATTTTCCCTGAGTGGTTTACTCAAAGTTTGCTCTGAAAATGACAAATTGTCGAGTCTCAGACCTCGACAACTGACCTCGGCTGAACTCTGCAACAGAATCACTCAGAAAACAGCAAAACAGCAGCAGCAGAGCACAAAACATGAACACCGCTCACTTTCAAAGACCTGTTTTTAAGCCCCAAAATGGCATTACATGGGCTCTTTAAGGGTTAATGTGCCCTCATGCCCCTTGTCCTTGTCATGATATTGAAAAGTACTGAGGCATTAAAAAACTCATCTCCCCCATTATACAATTTAGGCAATTCTTTAAATAAATACTTTTATTTTTACCTACCTGTTCTGTGCCTAGAGGCCACCACAATAACTGTATTTGTTAACACACATCAACTAATTTAGATAATTAATTAAATAATAACATATGTAAAACAGTTTGAAATATTGCATTGGCTTTACACCAATGTTTTGTAGTTCCAGTATTGTAGTTTGTATTCTTACCATTATATTTGCTTCTGTTTTGCCATAAATTAAAAGAGTAAGCGATTACTGAAAAAAGTCATATGTAATGCTTTATTTCTAATAAGACACCTGGAGATACTTGACATTTTCCCTTTTTATGCAGCCTTCAGTTCTTGCTTTTTTGCAGGGCTTTTTACCTTCAGTATGGTCTGCTACAAGTGCATCACATGCTTAATTAAAACAATGCAACTATGTTTGTTTGTTTCATAGTTTATTTTCTCCAACTTATAGATAAAATAAAAATGTATTTATACATTGTCAGTACTGTTATAAAGGCGGATAACAGCAAAACTTCCTGTTATTGTACTGTCATCAGCACTAACTGCATTACTCTGTAGTTAGTGTGTCTTCTACCAGATTTTCAACACCACAGCAAAAGTGGGGATTTTTTATACCATTACCTACTATACACATTGGTTTCAAACATTAGGGTTACAGTTGGTGTTATCAGCAGTGACCTTTTCAGCTATGGTTATCACAACTTTCATCAGCTCCAAAATGCAGAGATGCTCTTCCTGTCTGGAACTTCAGTCAGCAGCTTTGGTCAGTTTTTCTGTATCTGTATTTACATAGGCGTTGTGAGTCTGGCAGTAACAGGCAGGTGACAGATACACGGTGATGAAGAGAGAAGTAGCAGACATGTTGGTTTTGGTGTTGAGTTTGCTGTGCTGGACTCCAACTGAAGGTGAGATTTTTAGTCACTGTAAATGGAAAATGGTTAGTTTTGCTGTATTTTTATATTTATATATATATATATAGGAAGTTCTAGATAGTTCTACACCAATGCACTGAAAAACATGATTCAATTTGAGTGGACAAATGTATTTTAGATTCTAAAAGGTATTTTTAAGCTTTAATTATTAAATGTGCATTGTACACAAACAAAAATTAAATATACATACATGCATTTCTACTCTAATAAATTTAACTAACTAATTTTATCTGTTCATGCTTGCTGCATTTCACTGCATTTTCTACAGGTAGTTGCAGGGCAACTATTGTGAGGATATTGGGAGAAAGTATGGAGCTTTCAGTTGGAGAGGGTTTCAGTCTGAGGTGTGAATTCATGTGTTTGGGAGCCCAACATGTCGCACAGCTATGGAGGAACAGCAGAAATCAGGTAATTAAAAAAAAAAAAAGGTATTTTAATGGGTTTCCAACATTTAGCATATTTAAATCATCTATGACACAAATTATGCTCTTTCTGCTCTGAAATTAAACCTGAACCTGATGCAGTTTATTTCGTTTGGTGTTTGTGAGCAACATAAGCATCTCATCATGTTGATTTTAAAATCAGCCACAATTAGACTAAAGGAGAGGGATGGATTTATTCTGGGTTTTTTTTTCATTCAAAAATATCTACAAGTCAAACATTAATGCTACAAGTGCAATTGCACTTGGTTAGCATGACATTTGACCTACATGAGCAACCCTGAACATGATTTCTACATTTTGGTTTGTACCTGACGTGCACCTCATATATGTATGTATGCGTGCCACTGGGTTCAGCTTGAATGTGCACATTCTAACTCCAAGGTGTGTCAGTACACAGTGACATACTGCAACAAGGTTAGGAGCTGCTATCAACAAGAGAGGGCAGAGAAACACCACTTTCTGTCTGGTACTAAAAAAAGATCAGCTAATGCTAAAGCTGGAGTATATTGTTATTGTATTTTTTTTTTTTTTTTTTTTTTGGTCTTCTAGGATGGTTCTCTTGTGTCTCTTGTCAATGTTACGTCTATCTTCCCCAATGTGAGTCTGGCCCTGAATATTTGCTCTGCTACAAAAGCCGATGCTGGTTTTTACTCCTGTAGGACCCAGCCGCCTGACACAATCAGCCCCAGTGTTGAAATTAAGATAGCAGGTAGGATACCTGTGATGACCTACTTTCATCCATCTTACATATTCTGTATATATACAAATTTTATATATATATATATATATATATATATATATATATATATATATATATATATATATATATATAACATTATTTTATATTTGTGTTGCTGTCGACCTTTTCTGGTTGTGGTTTCTTTTCTTTCTGTCTGGGTTAAGATCAACTGTAACAAGACAAAACAATTTCCCTTTGGGATTAAAAGTTTTTGGAATTTTGAATCCCGAATACAAATAAACAGTCCATGGACACTTAATGTTACATGTAGACATGGTAACCATGTGATTTAACTTGGTCAGCCTGTTAAAAATCTATTTCATCTACTAAGCTAAAATGTCAAAATATTTATGCCCATATATTTTTTTAATGACACATTTTATGTCTACTTGTGTTTCATGGTAACGCATGATGACATTTGTCATTATGTTTATTCATATTTGTATTATATAATATTTCATAATTGCAGCTGTTATTTTGAAAGAAACTAATTCAAATTTCATTTATTTGACATTTATTTTGTAAATATGAATTATTAACTCTTATTTTACAAAGAAGGGTTAGATATTTTTCAACATTTATTCACAAAATTATGTATCCTCTTAAGACCTGAGCTCTAATTTGATATGCATTTTTTATTTCTCTTTGCTATTTGGGCTCGTTGGGACCTGATAAGTATAAAAACTAAGCATCATCTTTTCACAAACAGTTTCAGGAAGACATCATATGCCTACAACAACAAATGATAACACATTCAAAACATTTTGCATTAAAAACTAGCCATGCCCTTTTCTTTACACACCTATTTTTGAAAGGCTGTGGAACAGTTGCGATCAGCTAGAACTCACAAGAACCCAAAATGTGTGTACGCCAGGTACTAAGAGGGTATAGTATTTAAAAATTGCATATTTTTCACTTTTCACATTTTATCACTTTTGGTCTCTATAATTAAGGATATTTGTCCCCTCTACAGATAACCTAACAACAACACAATCTTTCCAGCCCACAAACAGTAGCCACCAGCCCAGCAGCACAGATGAGCACTCACGGCCATGTGGAGTAGTGTCTCCAAAAGGTATTTATTTTCTAAACTTTATAGTATCTACAGGAAATGACAAGTATGAAATTATCCATTGTTTGCAATAGGTATGTGTATCACATTTCACACTGTCACTACTTGCTACAGTAAGTAATATTGTGTTTAATGCATTAGAGTATGATTACTGAATATTTACAATGGTCAAAAAATTATGATCAAATTATTTATTCAGCTTCCCTGTGATAATAAAAATTACAAATGCACTGTATTCCTGGCAATATCACCTTGATTGTGATGGATAATGTTGTATTTCTACTTTACTGCTATTTAAAGAAATTACAAAACTACAAAACACAACTATTTATCTGCTTCTTGAAAAAGGAATATATCAAATGTTGCTGCCATGTGTGTAAATCTCAAATAACCTAATGTTGAAACAGATTTTTTCATATGGCCCTATATCATATATTTTTAATACAGGCTAGAAAAAAGCCTGAAAGCCTGAAAATATTGTAACTAGTAATATGAACAATACATATGAAGTGTTAGGAAGGCAGTATGTACTTCCCCCAAACAGAGGCAAACTGTCTCAAGCTGGGCAATACATGATTGGGATTTATCGAACAGATGGATTGCTCAATAAAACAGTGAGTAGTTTGAATACTAAAAATACTAAAAAGTACTAAAAGTAAAAAAATATAGATTATATATTTATAACACTTTTCATACATACACATTCACATTGGTATAAAAGCAGTTAACCAGCATTGTAAGATTAGATCATCAAGAATTAAGTCAAATATGAACCTTGCTTCAGAGGGCTTTGCAAACGTTTCGACATCCTACTTACAGCTTTTACTTTACTTGAGGAAAAACTAAAAACAAAAGACAAAGACCACATAACTAATTATTATACAACAGAAAGTACAGATGTATGTATACACACAAAAATATACACATATATACATAACACACATACACATATGTGAACAAATAGGCACATACAGTATATAATATATAAAGAAGCACATATTTGATACCCACAAACTGTTTAAACATTCAGGCTAAAGAGGTAGGTTTTTGGTTTGTGTTTGAAAACTTTCAGTAGTTTAGCAGTAGACTATTTTAATGTTGTGTAACATAAACAATGTGACAAATGTGCATTTGTCTCTGTCTGTGTCACTCATAATAAGAAAGGGACACATCTTGGGAATATTTTTAGATGATAAAAAGCAGATTTGGTGCCAGACCAACACTGAGGTTTCTGGCTCGAGTTTCTCTTTCTTTCTCCATGGACTAAGATCTGAGATTTGCTCTGATTAAGGTGTAAGACGTTCTGTGACATCAACAGCCAGCTAAAGCTGAGTGCCATCATCGTAGCTCCCAGCAATGACATATAGAAATTAAAAAGTACTGGACCTAGAATTGATCCTTGGAGAACGCCCTATGATATTTTAGAGATTTTGGATGAACTTTCATTGGTTTTACCAAAACCAATGAAGTCAGAAAGATAGGAAGCATACCAATAAGAAACAGTCCCAGACACTTGAAAGTGTTTCCTCAGCCTGTTTAAAAGAATCAACAAAATCTGATCTGTATCCATTTGTCTCTACATAGGTCTGCAAGGTCAGATTTGGTACTGGTTGCTGCTGGGAAAAACTGCCATCCTTTTCCTCAGCTTGGCCTCCCTGGCTGTGAAATACAAGACAGGATAAGAGAAGAAGAGAAGAGAAAGGAGAAGATCTCCCTGAGCAACAACGCCTTGACTCCATCATTTACTGTTCAAACTTTATTCCATTTTTTATTTTATTTGTATTTTATTCTATTCTTTTAATTAGTCATCAGATTAAGCATTTACTGTCAAACTGCTCCAGGATATGTTGTGCCTGCTACAAATTACTGTTGATTTTATTCCCTAAGTTTACAGAAAATGTTTATGGCATTGTTATATTTGTGTTACATTACAAAAATCATTACAATAGAATTGTCTTTTGTCATGCTTTACTTCACTTTCTCTGAATGTGATTTTGTTTCATTTTGGTACAAAAACTATCTGAAATCTTGTAAAAAAAAATATAACTGTAATTGAATTAATTGTATATTTGTTGTTTGCATAATGACACAAATATAACAATAAATCTCTTATTTCTTGTAGACATTAATACAATAATAAAAATAGTTTGCTGTCAAAAAGTTACTGATTTGTTCACCATGTGTACTGTGCCAGTCCCGCTCCAGTGCAGCAGGTGGCGGTAGAGCCTCAATAAAGGATTTCCCAACCGCTAAAATATCCCCGAAGAAGTCACGGGATCCAATATGGCGGCGTGCTACAGTAACATTCATTGACAGGCAGTGCCTTCGGTCAAAGTTATTAAACGTAGTCCTAGAAACGTAATAAGAGTTTGATTTAGAGCTGACATGTTTTCAGAAACAGCTCAGTGTTTAAAAACGGTGGCTCCGCTGTTTTCTCAAACCGCTTTCCTGAAGAATTTGAGCCGGTTGCCGTCACATGGAGGAGTCGTCTGCCTGCAGGCCCGGAGACACTTCAGTGTTAGCCGGTGTCTGACAGCCAAAGCTCCCCCCGCACGTAAACCTCGAGAAAGAGTGGAGATCCCCGGGCTGGAAATGATCACCTACGGAGAAAGGATGCACTATGTACCGGGACTGGCAAAGCCCGTTAACCCACACTGGGAAAGGGACTACAAGGACCCGAGATATTACAGGGCTCCGCCGGCTCACGAGATGCCACTGTACAAAGACAAGCCGTGCTATGTGTACAACCAGAGGACCAGTGCTCTTGAAGGTAAAGTGTCACGACAACGAGTATCACTCTTAAAGCACATTGCTGCGTAAAACGAGCTGGTTGTAATGCAGATATTACAGAAACCAGAGTCCATGATAGGATCCTGTTAACCTTCCTATGTACCTGGTCATAATTGTTTCCACTTTCAGATATCATGTAGGTTTGGCAAATGAGCTTATTCCTAACAGATGTCAAGCGATAGAAACTGTTGATTGATAGTGTGCATGCTTGCCGTCCTTTTTTGATCCAACCTGCAGTTGAGGAAGAGTAGCTTGACCTTGAGTCAAATCTCATGCCACTTCACATCATCACCTCTCTCTGTGGCAGGTGTGTGTCAGGCTCTGTGGTTGACCAAGTCCAAGTTGATCTCTGGTCTGCCTCCTCATCTCCTTGCACTGGCTGCCAATCCTGCTAATCAGATCCCAGATCAGGATGAGCGTGTGCAGAACGCTATCAAACATGCTCGCTTCTGGGACACGACAGAGGAACGTCCGAGCAAAGAGAAATACAGGTAGCGTGTCTCGGCAGTGAACACAGAGACACATAACTGTTAAAGGGCTTTTTCATCTTGATACTCGTGGTTCTGTTTTTTTTTTTCTATGTAAGCCCAGAACTTTCCTGCGACAGGAGAAACAAATCAAGCTGATGTCTTTTCTCTCTTTTCATCACAAAGTCATTCTGACATTAAGCATGGTTTAGAGTCTTAGTTATTCAGAACCAAAATGGAGGAGCTTATTCACACATGGTATATTTTCTAACCTGTGTTTTCCTTGTTTTCATCTTGGCTAACAGCTGTGAAAGTAGCAGTTGTTGACTCGCTAAATATTTAGCTTCGATCAGCAGCACAGGATCTTTTACGCATTTTGTTTAGGATCATAAATCACATCTCTTTCCTTTGCTTGTGTTTTCCTCTGTCAGCAACACTTTGCTCATGAACCTGCTCCATCTGTGTGCCACTCTGCAGTCCAGTCACCCAGCGATTGGAAGGAGGATCCTGGCTGAGAAATACTCATTGGCAGCTACATGGAAAAGAGGCAAGTAGAGTAGTGATTTTTACAGAATACAGAACTGGTTCAGTTCTCATTAGGGAGCTAAGGTCTTAGCATTACCACTGTAAAACAAAGAAAAAAGCAAAGAGTGGCGGTAATGCACCTAAAAGCTGACGGCCCCGAATAAACATCAGAAGAAGAAACATAACATGTTAGTGACAGTAATGAACAAAGAAAAGTACAACGAAGAAAAAGAAAAATAAGGGGCTCACAGTCATTAGAATTCATCCTCTGGAGACAGTTCATTACATGTTGCTGTGCTGAGGTGTTATAAGAGATATTTTAGAATGCCACAGAATAACACTTACACATGTTGTGTTTTCTCAGGATATGACCTATTCCAGATTAGGGGCCAGAATGGTTTGCTGCACAACTGCATGGATCCTCTCCCAGAGGTTTCTGGGAAACAGGAAGTTGCAGACACAGCAGATCACGTCCTGGAATCCTTCTATCCCGTGTCCCCCTCTATCGACCTACAGAAAGTACACGTTTACAAGGAGGAGATGAACTGCTCAGGTGAGGAGAGGTCCAGACGCTAATATTAGTCTGCAGGGAGCAGACTTTGCTGAGTTGTTTGTTTAGTTCCAGTGGTCAGACTAACTACACGTCTCACTCTGTTCCACTCAGGTTTCAGGGGAGACTACCCTTACCCTCATGCCCATACACTTTACTTCATGGAGGGAGCTGATGCTCGCTGGAAGCTTCTTCCCGAACAGTTCAGAGCCAAGATGGTGATGTTCAGCTTTGGGAATGCTCTGGCCCGTGCTTACACACTGTACGGGGTGAGGATGTACAAACAACAGGATAAAGCTAAAGGAGTGCACTGCTGTGTTTAATCTATATGCTTTCATAGCTGTGCATAAATCACAATTGTCTATCTCTCTCTCTCCTATATTGTCTGTATGTTGGTGTCAGACGCAGCCCCAGGGCATATTAGACAGTCCTGTAACTGTACAGGCTGTGGGGACCAACGGTAGAATTTTCCAGTTTATGGTTTTCCAGCTCAACACCACAGATCTCTCAGGAGATGACGGCATCAAGAACCAGGTGCTTCATACACCATTTATTATGAACTCTATGTGCTCTGTAGTTGTTGTGCCATAGAATCAAATATACTTAGTAGTAAACCGTGGCTTCAACAATTTTCCACTTGCTTGGTATGTAATTTGGAGGCGCTGTAGAAGGCTGTGAGTCTACAAATGCAATTGTATGAACAACCAAGTGACATCATCTGAGTTTAAAAAGTGATGATGTCATCTTTTAACATATGGAAATCAGCGGGGGTTAATACATATGCACATACTTGTTGAACTATAACCATAGTGCCATTGTGTTTCTGATTCTGGATTCTAGAAGCAAGTTGAAAGTTTGTGGAATCGCCCTTTAATAATTAAAAGCAGGATGAGCCATTTATTAATCAGTAAGTCATATGAAGCCTTGCAGCCAAAAACACGGACACACATCCACCTTAAGTTCTAATGTAATAATGCAGGAGTATGAAGGACAGATGTAGCCTGTAGTGGTAGCCTCAGAGTCATAATGAAACTAAATAGATGGTGTCACAGTGTTATGTGTGCTGTTTGCCACCTCTCTTATTCAGTTTAAAGTTCTTCTTATTCATTTTAAATGCTGTTTGTGTGTCACAGTTGTGGCTGGAAAAAGACGTCGAGCTCTATGATTTTGCGAAAGTACGACCACTGATCAAGAAGAAGCAAGTGAAGGTAAGTCGATCACTCCCAGGCTGTTTACAGCTGAGATCTCCTGTGATGACAGATTCTGTATTCAACCTTTTAGTGTGAGATAGATTAGAACTTGTTCAAGTTTATTTAATCTCAAGTACATTTATTGGTGTGATGGTGAAGCATTCTTCATATCTGCACTGTAGGAATTAATTGTTATTGAGTTTTGTTACAGAGGAAGTGATTTAATTCTGATTGGTTGCTGTGTGTCTCCCTGTAGGTTCCAGCTGGTCTGGCGGGGTACAAACCTGAAGCATTCAGCAAGTTCCTGGCCCTGTACCTAAACGGAGCTGTGTAGGACAGCTTATTTCATGGATGTGTTTGTTTGTGTGTGGATGGACAATGTCCAAGCAGCAAGACCATGTGTGTGCGCGTGCGTGTGTGTGTGTGCGTAAGCGTGTACGTGTGTGTGTGTGTGTGTGCACGTGTGTGTGTGTGTGTGCACGTGTGTGTGTTTGTGTGTGTGTGTGTGCGCGCGCGCGTGTACGAGTGCGTGTGCTTCAGGGCTCGAGCACTGTTCAAATTCAATCAATAAAAACAGTCATTCTCAATATGTATCTGAGTGGATGAGTTGTCATGGCTTCCAGGTTAACCTGTTTAAATCCAAATGAGGCTGCTATTCTTTCTTGTTTGTTTCCCTTTTCACTTTCTTCTTTTAATGTCTCATCTTAAGCTACAGTTTTTTATGTGAGGGCAAAATGCCTAGAAGCTATGGAAATATCAGCAGCATCTGTTCAACCATCACACTGGAAATAACGACTGTATTCAGACCTCTACACAGAACACTGGGACTTTATAAACAGCAGACATTTTGACTGGTTACTAAAAGCTAAAGCACAGATGCTACTAATGAAGGACTTACAGACATTTTGTCATGTCACAGAAGCTAAACGCAGCATAAGGAGCATAATGCTGTGGGGCTGTTATACTGTTTCAGGTGCATTGAATCATGCATTGACATTTTGAACAATAATGTCAAGACGTCAGCTGCCAGCTGGAGGTTAATGTTTATTCTGGAAAAAACTTTTCCACACAATTTTACCAAGAACAGGCTGAGATCCATTAAAAGATGTGTCAGCCTATTTAGGAACCACCATAAGAAGTTGCTGTCAGCTGTGAAACAGAAAGGTTACACTATTGGCTGCTAATTGTCAGGTTGATAACTTTAGAATAAATATTGTAATGATCTTGGGGCTCTATGAACTATAAATACTACACAAATAAATAACTGAAAAATAAATGAAGAGCTGCAAGAATGAATGAGAAATGCTGCAATAGTTTCCTTTTTACAAACCTTGTCATGTGTTCCTGGAAAGCTCAGCACAGACAGACAGACAGACAGACAGGAGCCTGAACACAGACAGACAGACAGACAGGAGCCTGAACACAGACAGACAGACAGACAGGATCCTGAACACAGACAGACAGACAGGAGCCTGAACACAGACAGACAGACAGGAGCCTGAACACAGACAGACAGACAGGAGCCTGAACACAGACAGACAGACAGGAGCCTGAACACAGACAGACAGACAGGAGCCTGAACACAGACAGACAGACAGGAGCCTGAACACAGACAGACAGACAGGAGCCTGAACACAGACGACAGACAGGAAGCCTGAACAACAGACAGACAGACAGGAGCTGAAACACAGACAGAACAGAGCCTGAACACAGACAGACAGGAGCCTGAAACACAGACAGATCAACAGGAAGCCTGAACACAGACAGACAGAAGACAGGACCCAGGGGGAGCCTGAACACAGAAGACGACGACAGACAGGAGCCTTAACACAGACAGACAGACCAGGAGGCCTGAGCACAGACAGACAGACAGGAGCCTGAACAACAGACAGACAGACAAGAGCCTGAACACAGCCAGACAAGACAGACAGGAGCCTGACACAGACAAGACAGACAGGAGCCTGAGCACATACAGACGACAGGAGCCTGAACACAGACAGACAGACAGGAGCCTGAACACAGACAGACAGACAGGAGCCTGAACACAGACAGACAGACAGGAGCCTGAACACAGACAGACAGGAGCCTGAACACAGACAGACAGACAGGAGCCTGAACACAGACAGACAGACAGGAGCCTGAACACAGACAGACAGACCGACAGGATCCTGAACACAGACAGACAGACAGGAGCCTGAACACAGACAGACAGACAGGAGCCTGAACACAGACAGACAGACAGGAGCCTGAACACAGACAGACAGGAGCCTGAACACAGACAGACAGACAGGAGCCTGAACACAGACAGACAGACAGGAGCCTGAACACAGACAGACAGACAGGAGCCTGAACACAGACAGACAGGAGCCTGAACACAGACAGACAGACAGGAGCCTGAACACAGACAGACAGACAGGAGCCTGAACACAGACAGACAGACAGACAGGAGCCTGAACACAGACAGACAGACAGACAGGAGCCTGAACACAGACAGACAGACAGGAGCCTGAGCACAGACAGACAGACAGGAGCCTGAACACAGACAGACAGACAGGAGCCTGAACACAGACAGACAGACAGACAGGAGCCTGAGCACAGACAGACAGACAGGAGCCTGAACACAGACAGACAGGAGCCTGAACACAGACAGACAGACAGGAGCCTGAACACAGACAGACAGACAGGAGCCTGAACACAGACAGACAGACAGACAGGAGCCTGAACACAGACAGACAGACAGGAGCCTGAGCACAGACAGACAGACAGGAGCCTGAACACAGACAGACAGACAGACAGGAGCCTAAGCACAGACAGACAGACAGACAGGAGCCTGAACACAGACAGACACACAGACAGACAGGAGCCTGAACACAGACAGACAGACGACAGGAGCTGAGCACAGACAGACAGACAGACAGACAGGAGCCTGAACACAGACAGACAGACAGAAGCCCGAACACAGACAGACAGACAGACAGACGAGCGAGCCTGACAGACAGACAGACAGACAGGACTGAGCACAGACAGACAGACAGACAGGAGACAGACAGACAGACAGACAGGAGCCTGAGCACAGACAGACAGACAGACAGGAGCCTGAGCACAGACAGACAGACAGACACAGACAGGAGCCTGAGCACAGACAGACAGACAGACAGGAGCCTGAGCACAGACAGACAGACAGACAGACAGGAGCCTGAGCACAGACAGACAGACAGACAGACAGGAGCCTGAACACAGACAGACAGACAGACAGGAGCCTGAGCACAGACAGACAGACAGACAGAGCCTGAGCACAGACAGACAGACAGGAGCCTGAACACAGACAGACAGACAGACAGGAGCCTGAACACAGACAGACAGACAGACAGGAGCCTGAACACAGACAGACAGACAGACAGGAGCCTGAGCACAGACAGACAGACAGGATCCTGAACACAGACAGACAGATAGACACAGACAGACAGACAGACAGACAGACAGGAGCCTGAGCACAGACAGACAGACAGACAGACAGACAGGAGCCTGAACACAGACAGACAGACAGACAGGAGCCTGAACACAGACAGACAGATAGACACAGACAGACAGACAGACAGACAGGAGCCTGAGCACAGACAGACAGACAGACAGCCTGAGCACAGACAGACAGACAGACAGGAGCCTGAGCACAGGTAAACCCACACCTGATCCTAGTCGTGCCCACTTTTCTGACTTTCAGGCTGAACTTCACCGTGTCCAGTTTGGTGAAGTTAGCCAAACATACATGAAATACCGGAAATCAGGTACCTTTCGGCCTACATAAATAAAAGTAAGTGTAGCATGAAATGTATTAAAAAGCTGCGTGTTGTAAAAACAGCTTATGCAACTGAATTTCTGTTTATTATTAAGTAGTTTTTAAACGTTTTCTTTATGTCTGTACTTCACTGTCAGTAGTTGAATTACTTATTGTTAATGTTATTTCACATTAGGTGATAGCTGAATACCTATATTTTAGCGTGCTGGCTGCGTACCTTTACTTTGAAAGGTATACGCTACCGGTATGCTATTCGCTAGCTACATTGCACGGTGTCGTTGTTGGACTTGACGAGTCACTGGCCGCTGTCAGGTTTGTAACTTCACGTTACTCCTAATGTGAACACGTTAAAGTGAATTAACTCGACAGTTTTCGGTGATATTTAATCGGTGTTAGGATTACCTAGTATGTGCACTATGAGTTCGACAGTTGTGTAACGTTAGCTAATGTTTTGGGGCTGTGAGAGATGTTTGAAGTTAGTTTTATTTAGCTAACAGCTACAATAAGAAAAAAGACTGTAACGCGAGTAACGTACATGGCTAGCAAATAATGCTGTATATGTGCTATCATTTGACAGCTTTATGCTAACGTTAGCTGCCTAACCCTGTATTTGGGCTGCACGTCATGTACAAAGCACCTAAAAACCAGCTGACAGTGAATAACTTCATGTTCACAAACGTACAGGTGATGTTAGCACACACAGCGTGGAGAGCTGAACTTACTCATCCATTAGAAACAGAGGTAGAGCCCTAAAGAAGATGAGTGCACCATGCATCGCTGTGTTGTATGTTTCACACGGTTTGGTGGGTTGCAGCACCACCTTACTAAACTACACACTAGTTATCACTTTGTTAGTTTTTAGTTATCACGGATACATCGGACCACCAGCCAGGCAAAAGTGGCTCCACGCTGCGCCAAGACCTGTTTGTTGTCAGGGTTTGAACCCGTGACATAAAGCTTTCAGTTGATGAAACAGCAAACTGGAAATGTATCAACGCACAGGAAGCTGTTGCGATGAAGTGTGTCGCCATCGGTGGCTGTGAGTCCTACTCTTAGGACTGCACTTACTGGATTAGCATTATAAGGAAGGTGTGTGCATGCATACGCTTATCTAATATCACTTGGTGAGTCAGGGTTGGCGGACATTGTCTTACAGGTAAGATCACACAGAAAGGTTCATCGTGAGGTTGTGGTGTCACTTCTCACAATGTTCTGTATGTTTAATGTTCCTCAGTGCTGCAGTTCATGTTCTGTGTTATAGTTTGACTGAAACTAACAAATGTTTTCAATAAATCTGTCAGCTCACAAAAGTAGACCTGTTTTACTGTAAAACAGCTGGGAACCTCAGAGCTTCAGAGCTGATATCAAATCAAGATATAGCATCAGTTTAAACAAGTAGGAACAAGTCCCCTCTCCACGCACGCATCTGAAAATGAGCTTCTGATCCTTCACTCTCACTCATTTTACCAGACAAACAGGAAACAGTCCTGCTGCTGCTGACTGAGCGTTGGCACCGCTTGGAGTCTGTTACTCATGGTTGGATTAGAGTTTGTCTGCCCCACAGGGCAGGGGGCTCGAAGCTCAGGTTTAATAACATTTCTTTTTTCATATTATGTGTGTGTCTTTTCTTTAATGGAAGCCAGGGTATTTAGAAAAAGAGAATTACAAATATTCTGCTAAATTCCACCAAGTTTGGGTAACTGATCAATAAAAGTGAAGATGAAGAAAAAACTAACAATATAAACAATAAAATAGTTCTCATAGAGCTGTAAAGATTGCAGAGGGCATGTGTTGCATTATTGTGTTTCTACTTAAGTTGTCTTGAGGGTTTAATAAAGTCTTGAAGCTTAGCTTTGGGTATGTTAAAAATATAACACAACCACTTTAATAGCAGTAAGGTCCTTGTTTACTTTAAATATGGATGTCAGCTTATCATACAGAATGTGTATGTAGTTTGGTAGCTGCCATTATGACCAAGTCTTCCTAAAAAGATATCTAACCTTAATGGGGTTTTCCAAGATAAATAAAGGTGAAATAAAATAAGGAAAACTTATATTAAAAAAAATATCTTTAAAATAAAATATTTTATAAAAATTGGACAACTTTATATTAGAATTAGATAAGAGTAGTTGCATCCATTTTTTATAGGAGTGAAAATCTTTGGTAGTCTCACATGCCTAAAGATCCTGTCCTCTCCCCTCAGCTGCAAAGATGACTTCTAGAGTGCCAAGTTATCTGGAGAAAGATGAGGATGAAGAAGAGGAGGAAGACGAAGAAGAGATGATCAACGCGACAGAGGTGAAAATGAGTCAGATCGTGATGCCCTGTCACAGCAATCACAGACAGGAGCTGAGTGTGGGACAACTGCTCAAATGGATGGACTCCACCGCCTGCCTCTCTGGTGTGTGTGTGTGTGTCAGTGAATATTAGTCATACAGCGTGTGCTGTATGCTCACTTCCAGTGTGAGTGTCCAGTGTGTGTTGTAACCACAGACAAGCCAGACAGGAAATGACAAATCTCTGTTTTCTGTGGACAGCTGAGAGGCATGCTGGATCTCCCTGTGTCACTGCTTCGATGGATGACATCCACTTTGAACACACCATCAGGTAACAGCAAGTGTGTGTACAGAGGCGTGGGCCATCTAAATTACTAATGTGTGTATGTCTCTGTGTGCAATGTATTGTCATTGTTCTTTTTTGTCCTTCTGTACAGTGTGGGTCAGGTGGTCAACATCAAGGCAAAGGTCAACCGAGCATTTAACACCAGCATGGAGGTCAGAGAAATCCATCTTGTGTTCTTACAACATATCAGCAGTGTAACATTCTACAAAGATGCACACGCATTCTGTAACTTTACTTTCACACAGTTTCTTAGGCAATAAGCATGTAATACACAAAAGCACTTCAGAACTTGGTTTCCTAAATTACAGCAAAACATATGCTGTATTATAAACATATGCTTATTCATTGTACTGCAACAATCATGTTACTCCAAATGTTAAGCTTTTAATGTTAATCACTTCCTTCAGAATTTTCACACTCTCTTTTTTTGTGTGAAAATGTGGCAAAAAAACACAAGGACTGGTATAGCAACAAGGAAAATAATGAGAAGTATAAAAAACTAAAGTAAAAAAGAGAAACTCAGAATATATGTTTGATTACTGACACCTTGGCCAAGTCCAAACAATAGCATGTCTTACACTTTGTACTGTTCCTGAGTGCACTTCACCACTGATGTAGATGTGACAATGGTCACTTATGATATGCTGTGTACTCCTGTGTGTAGTAGGGTTAGGGTTAAACCTACTCTGTGCTAACCCTAACCCTTATTGGCGGGTATTAGGGATTCAGAGAGCTGCTATTGAAATACACAAGACTCTCAAGAGACGTGGGATGTCTTTTATTCTGAGTTTGTGTGTGTTTAACAATTATTTTCAATAAACCTTTTTAGTTACTCACTGTCTGCGTATAAGAGATAAGAGCTGTGCTCTGCCCTCAGTCACACAGACACAAAAACAGAGAAGAGAGGCTGCAGCATAAACATTGTAACTGTGTTTTCACATCTGCTAATCTCACTCGCTGCTCTTTTTAAGTGTGAATAAAATACATACTAGTGAGTCACTCGCACTAATGCACCCAAATACTTTTTCACATTCATACTATAATTGTCAGTAGCATGTTTGCTTAAAATGCTACCAGTGTAGGCTGTTGGAGACACTGTAAACGTTTTTTATTAATTGGCCATTATAGATGCAGACATCAGCCGATGCCAATTAATTAAAAAGGTCAAAGATTGACCATTCCTCACAGAACTGCTTCAGCTCAGCCATATTGTTAGGATGTCTGGTGTGAACAGCTCTCTAATCTTTTACATATTGCACTTCAGGTGGGTATCCAGGTGAGCTGTGAGGACCTGTTCTCTGATCGTCACTGGCGGGTGTGCCACGCCTACGCCACCTTTGTTACCCAGCGCACAAACACTGGACAAAAGGTAATGGGGAGTCATATGGATGATCAGAAATTATTATGAAGACATTATGAATCTTCTAACTTTTATAACTCAAGTTTTCTCACAGAAAGTGGGCACATTAACTGACTTTACCTCACAGGTAATATTGAAGCCCATCATACCTCACACTCAGAAGGAGCAAGTTGAATACAGCTTAGCAGCTGAGAGACGGAGGGTCAGAATGGTGCATGATGACATCATCAAAGATCTGCTCTCCCATGGATCTGATCAGCAGGGTAGGTGTGATGTACATGGTCACAATGTGGTATTTAGCAGACACCATTACATGAAAGATTCTCTGACTGTTACTGGTGAGATCCAGGACAGTAGCTTTACAATTCCACAAATACTAAACTGTTAACACATCAATAAGTCGCAGTTGAAGTGTTGCACTTTATTACCAAGACCAATGCACAACTGTAGTTCATTTTGATCATGCCCTGTGCACACTGTCTTTCTGCTGAAATGACTTACCTGAACACCAAATGGATTTATGTTTTAATGATTAATAAAAAATACCAATACCCAACAAATTCACTAGTTATCCATATTTGTGTAATATTTGCTTAAAAACTTTACACACTTCCCCCACAAATTTGTGGGAAGTGTGGAGAGGTATATATTTTATTCTTTTAACCCGTAGTTAATGATGTATCCATATATGGCAGGGCAATGGGGTTGAGGGCAACAGACAGTGTAGAAAATATGTTGGTTTTGCCCTTCATAATTATGATCTCACAGAAAAACAAACGATATCCTTGTGTTTATTAAACTGTGTGGTGTGTGTGCGTGCGCGCGTGTGTATGTGTGTGTGCACATCAGTTGACAACTTGACAGTTGGCAATGCAGTAGCAGCAGAGAGACCAGGGTGGAGAGTGTTGAACTTGTTTTACCTCCACATGCTAACCATCAGGTAATTTATTAATGCATTAGGCCAGACAAATACACCCTGATGTATTCAGTGAATACTAATTCTTTAACTGTTTAATCACTCTACAGTGTTGAGGAGTATGTTGACTGATTTGTGTTCTGTGTGTCTATCTGCCAGGTGAATACATTTGGAGGACAGATCATGGCCTGGATGGTGAATGTAGCTATGATTGCTGCCAGGTGCAGACACACACGCGCACACACGTTTTAGATGCCTGAACGAACCTGAAGTGGTCAAATGACAGGAAAAAAGGCCAGCTAGATTATTGATCATTTCAGGAAAAAATACCAAATATTCTCTAGTTCCATCTTCTCACATGCTCTTGCTCATACTAGTAGTAAACTAAATAAATCTTGGTTTTGCCTTTGGTTAACCAATTTGGGGTTAAATGGTTTTTATTGGAATGCCTATAGTGTCTCAGAGAAGTATCAGTGGACATATATCAAACTGTGGCCACACAAGAGGCAATTCAGTTGTCTTGTGTCTTATCTTAACAGAAACTTTTAATCAAAACAGTTTACACATGCTACGTATTGTCCAGAGTTTCAGTCCCACTATACACATCTTTAGGTACCAAGTATATTTATTTTATATAGAAATGACGATAAGGAAAATGACACTATACAGCCTTTGTGGGACTGATCTTGTGTTGCAACTCCTATAGCAGTGCCTCTGTTTACCTTGAAGCACACTTATAACAGTCGAATTGTCTTTATTCTGGGTCTCAGTACTTTATTAATCCATCATGCTGTAAATGCGTTGATTCTGGCAAGTACATGACAGTGAACCACAGTCTCTTCCTAATGTTGTAGTTTTATCAGTTGCATAATGTGTCTTCTCTCTGTGTAGTCGTCTGTGTCAGGCTCATCCGACTCTTCGAACCATCGACATGTTTACTTTCAGAGGACCTTCTCAAGTTGGAGACAGGTTGCTGCTGAGGGCTATAGTCAACAATGCCTTCAAAACAGGTATCAGTGTGTACATGAACAATAAAGACACAGAAGATAAGATCAGATAAGATAAAACTTGACTTAACAGCTCAGGTTATTGCAAAAAACTGTCCATTGAGTAAGAATGCGTGAAAGACATGGGTGATTTTATTTGTCTTTCAGCATGGAGGTGGGGGTGCGAGCTGAGGCCTACCAGGAGGAGGGGTCTAACAGACACATAAACTCTGCCTTCATGACCTTTGAGGTGCTTGACAATCATGGGAAGCCATGTACGTTGCCACGGATACGACCAGAACCCCTTGTAAGTTAGCTAACAGAAGGAACTACTCATGAACACCTGGCACACAATATTTAACAGAAATAATGAATCAATTT
This sequence comes from Anabas testudineus, assembly GCF_900324465.2. Taxonomy (NCBI): domain Eukaryota; kingdom Metazoa; phylum Chordata; class Actinopteri; order Anabantiformes; family Anabantidae; genus Anabas; species Anabas testudineus. The sequence continues at coordinate 1,011,535 of NC_046626.1, forward strand.
CTCTACTGTGAAACACTGACAATTGTAAAGGAAAATTATTGCAGTGGAATTCTTTGCAGCATGAAAAATGATCAACTCCACCCAGTGATGTCACGATAAATATAATAACCAGGGCAGAGAAGGCATGTTGCAAGTCAGTGTTTTTCCTTTAATTGTTCAAACTTACAATTGATTTACAAAATGAATATGACATTAGTAATAAAAATATCGCTAAAGTAATTCTCCAAATCCACGTTTCAGTTAAAAATTAGTTTACCATTTTTTGGGGTTGGAATCTTTTGAAACAAGGATGAGCTACACTTTGTACTGTCCCAGAATGCCTCCCAGCACAGATGACAGTGTTACTTTTTTTAACCTAAACCCGTGCTTTACATTTAGTGTCACACTTCCATTTTCTGAATGAGACTGTGCTGTTGGGAGAGACATTAAAGATCTGGTATTTTCGCCCAGTAAGGTGCAGATGAACAGGGTCAATATTGATGTATTATTAA